>NC_066577.1:1587394-1637394 GCF_024679095.1 Eriocheir sinensis
TCAGTGTGTTGTTTTCTTTGATGAATGTTCGATTTAAGCTTTTTTGGGGGTGTATTTGGGAAAGCTGTTTTCTAATGTTTATTGTCTAACTGAACTATTATAGCTTGTTTTTTATTTGTGTTCAATAACCTTTCTTTGCTAATAACTTCCATTTGTGTTTCTTCTATTATGTCTCTTAACCTCGTCTGGTCGATGCTTTTTCTCGTATCTTTTGTCTTCCACTAAACTGTTTTCATTAGTATTCTCATTTTTTTCCTTTTCCTTAGTTGTTTTTCTTTTTTTATGAATTACAGTCTCTAGTGGATTTTTTTTTATCACTTTGTATCACTGTGTTTGACTTTTTCTTCAATGTTAACATTTTCTGTTGTTTATTGTTCGGTGGATGCAAGGTTAGGTTTTTGTTTTCTAGTTTGCTTTGTTTGTGGTAAGTGGGGGGGGGGGTTGGATCTGGCATCAGGTGGCCGGTGAATCCAATGATAATTTTTTTTTGGTCATTCAAACAGTGTCACATTTCTTTCCTTCCTGAGCAATTTCTCATTCGTTTCTTTTTGTTTTTAGGGGTGAAGGTGCGCTCCTGTTTTTCTTTTTTTCTTTTTGTCTGAACCCTGTTTTTTTTTGCCATGCTGTTGCTGTGACATTGTTTTGTTTTCTTTCTCTGCATTTTTGTTTATGTTGGGGGAAGGAAGGCGAAGGTTTGCACGTGTTTCATCTTTGTATTTACTTCTCGTATTAACTTTTTCTCTCCTCTTATATGAGTGTTATGACGTTTTTATTTCGTTGTAATTATATTATTTGCAGAGAGAGAGAGAGAGAGAGAGAGAGAGAGAGAGAGAGAGAGAGAGAGAGAGATATGCAGACTCAGCAGACAGGCGGACAGACAGGCAAATGCAGATAGATAGACAGACAGACAGACAGACAAAGACAAACACACATAGACAGACAGACAGGCAGACAGACAGACACGCTGACAGATAAGCAGAAAAAATCGGGAGAGACATAAACAAGCTTCATATAGACAAACACAAACAGTAATTCAGACAAACAGACTGGACGATTGACCGACTGACCGACTGATTGCAAATTGAAAGGTACGTGAAAGGAAAGTGATGAGCGCAAGATGAATACGAAAGTGAAACACACACACACACACACACACACACACACACACACACACACACACACACACACACACACACACACACACACACACACACACACACACAGTAACGGATAAAAAAAAGGAAGTGCAAGTGATACAGAAAAATGGGTCTGGCTTTCCTTCCTTATTTCCTTTCTTCCTTTCCTCCTTCCTCCCTTCACGCCCCATGTTTCCTTCCTTCCTTCCTTCCTTCCTTCCAGTGTCAAGAGGAAATATATAACTCGAGGTACATTTTAATCTCCTATGACGTAAACGCCTCACACTTCCTCTGTACACTCTCTCTCTCTCTCACTTCGGTTATGTGTCCATATTTTTATTTCTTTCCTTAATCTCTTTACATACTTTCCCTTGCTCTTTCTCACTTTCTCCTTATTTCTCATTCTTCCCACTGTGTCTTTTCTCTTTCTTTTCCTTCTCACTTTTTTATTCGTTTCCATTTTTTCAGATTTTGTTTTTCTTGGCAACCTTTTTCTATTTTCTCTTCCACTACAATCACGACCACGATTTTTTGTTTTGTTTTTCCTCCCATTTTCTGCAACACTTCCACCTCCATTACTTCGCTTTCTCTCTTGCCTTGGCATTCTGTCTGTCTCTTATTTATATATATTTTGTTTGTTTTTATTTTTCTCTTTGTTTCTCTTCTTGTGTCTCCATTTATCTTTGTCTCTTCTCTCCTTTCTCTTCTTTATAAATCGTTCCGTCCTCTTGTCTCTTCAACAGTTCGTAATTTATCTTCCGGCAGACTCTTTATCTCCTTGTTTCCTTTTCTCCTTTCTTTGCTTCTCTTTGTCTTCTTGCCTTTTATTTCTCCTTCTTTAAATTTGCTTACTTCCTCTTTGCCTTTCTATTCCTCTCTTACATTTTTGTTATTCTCCTTTTATATTTTTTTTATTTCCTTTATTGATTCTTTTCCTTTACTTTGGTGAGTTTGCTATTTTTGTTTTGTTCTTTTCTATGTCCTTTTTTATTCTTTTTTTAATCCTTTTGCTTTCTCTTATAATCTCCCTTTTTTTCCTCCATATCTCCTTGCCGCCATATCTTCTCCATCCATCCTTTCCTGTTTTCCTTCTCACATTTTCTTTCGTCCTGCTCCACTACTCATCATCCCTTCCATCTTTTCCTTCCATAATCCTTCCCTATATTTTGTTCTGTTTTCAGTTTAATTTTTCAGTCCTCTCCTCCCTCCTGCCCGCTACCTTTCCCTCACCTCTCTATCTCCCCTTTCTTCTCCCGCTATAATTCCTTCTAACTTTCCCTCTCCCTTCTCTCATCCTCTTCCTCTTTTTCTCCATATATACCTTTCCTCCCTGTCTTCCCTCTTCCTCACACTCCATCCCCTTACTTTCTCCTCCCCATCACCCACTCTTTCTGTCTCCACCTCTCCCTTCCTCGCTCCTGCTCTCTCCTCCCCATCTCAACACACTCTCCTCCATTCCTCCCCCTCCCTTCCCCGCCTCTTCCTCCACATCTTCAACACCTCTTTCCACCTCTCCCCTTCCCTCTGCCCCTCTCCCTCCTTCCTCCTCCTCCTTCCTCCTCCTCCTTCTCCTCTCCCTCTCATCTCTTTCCGCATCTTTTACTCTTTCTACTTCCGCATCACTCTCTTCATCCTCCTCCTTGCTCTGTCTTCCTCTTCGTCTTCAACACTTTCTGCCTCACCCTCTTCCGCTCTCCTCCTCACCCTTCCTCCCTTTCCCTTCCTCCTCCCTCCCCCTTACTCTTCCCTCAACCCCCCCCCACCATCTCCCTGCATGAATGGCTAGGCAAGATTCAGTGCAGGCCGCGGCCCGAGCCAGATACTAAGTGCTGGAAGTCGACGTTTGGGCCGCCTTTACTGTTGCCTCTCTGCAAATCAAGGGTTTGGGAGAGAAAAAATATATATGTGTGATCTTTTTGCATATGGAATACCCACCTCCCCGCCCTCTCACTGACCAAAGAAAAGAGATTGAAATGTGTACGTGTGTCCGTTTATGTTATCTCTTTCTCCATCTCTTCCACCATTCATTTCCTTAGAAGAAAAAAATCATGTATGTGACTCTTTGTATGTGTAGCACCCACCCCAACCCCTCTCCCTCTCACTGCCTGAAAGAAAATATAGATTCGTTAATGTCTATGTATGGAGTGACCATCCCCAGCAACCACCCGAAAAAGAGAAAGGAAAAGGTTGGAAAATAATGAGATAAGTGCTTTTTTTTTTTACAGCAAAGGAGACAGTTCAAGGGCATAAAAAAGGAAACAATAATAAAAAAAACCCGTTACTTACTGCTCTTAAAAAGAGTCCAGAGGAGTGGCCGAAAGATAGGTCAATTTCGGGAGGAGAGGTGTCCTGATACCCTCCGCTTGAAAGAGTTCAAGTCGTAGGCAGGAGGAAATACAGATGAAGGAAGATTGTTCCATAGTTTACCAGCGTGAGGGATGAAAGAGTGAAAATGCTGGTTAACTCGTGCGTAAGGGATTTGGACAGTAAAGGGATGAGCTTGAGTAGAACGTCGTGTGCGGCGAGGCCGCGGGAGGGGGGAAGTCATACAGTTTGTAAGTTCAGGAGCGCAGTCAGCGTGAAAATATCGATAGAACATAGAAAGAGAGGCAATATGGCGGTGGAATTTAATAGGTAGGAGAGTATCAGTAAGAGGAGTTGAGCTGATGAGACGAAGAGCCTTAGACTCCACGCTGTCCAAGAGAGCTGTGTGAGTGGAGCCCCCCCACACGTGAGATGCATTTTCCATACGAGTGCGGACAAGGCCCCTGTATATGGATAGCAACTGTGCGGGGGAGAAGAACTGGCGGAGACGATACAGAACGCCCAACCTCGAAGAAGCTGATTTAGTGAGAGAGGAGATGTGAAGTTTCCAGTTAAGATTTTGAGTTGGATAGACCGAGGAAGTTTAGTGTTGAAGAAGGTGACAGCTGAGTGTTGTCGAAGAATAGGGGATAGGTGTTTGGATAAGTTGATAAGTTGATAAGTGGAGAAACTGGGTTTTTGAGGCATTGAAGGACACAAGGTTCCTTTTACCCCAATCGGAAATAATAGCAAGGTCTGAGGTTAAACGTTCTGCAGCCTCCAGTCAGGAGTCATGTACTTCCTCTTGAGAGGATCTTCTGTTGAAAGAAGTTGAATAATGCAGAGTGGAGTCATCAGTGTATAAGTGGATAAGACAGTTTGTTATGGAATGAAGATCATTGATGAATAACAGGAAGAGAGTGGGTGATAGAATAGAGCCCTGTGGAACACCACTGTTGATAGGTCAGGGGAAGAACAGTGACCGTCTACCACAGCAGAGATAGAACCGCAGGAAAGGGAATTGGAGATAAAGGAACAGAGAGAAGGATAGAATCCTAAAGAGGGTAGTTTAGAAATCAAAGACTTGTACCAGACTCTATCGAAGGCTTTCGATATGTCTAACGCAACTGAGAAAGTTTCACTGAAACGGCTAAGAGAGGATGACCAAGAGTCAGTTAAGGGATCAAGAAGATGGACAGTAGAACACCCCTTGTGGAACCCATACTGTGGATCAGATAGAAGGTCAGAAGTGGAAAGGTACTTTGAATCTTCCGGTTAAGGATTGATTAAAAGTTTGAGGATTGGAACGGTCAACTATCACATATTTTCAAACTCTAGAGATATTTAACTTTAAAATATCACTATGAGCATTATTCACCTCATATGGTACCTAATGGGTTACCGACTAATAGGACGGTAGTTTGAGGTTTGGAACGGTCACCCCTTTTAGGCACAGGCTGTATGAAGGCGTACTTCCAACAGGAAGGAAATTTAGATGTTGACAGGCAGAAAAAGAATTTGACCAGGTGTCAGGTGTCAGCACGGAAGCACAGTTTTGAAGGATAATAGGAGGCACTCCATCAGGTCCATAAGCCTTCTGAGAGTTGAGGCTAGAGAGGGCATAGAAAACATCGTTATTAAGAATCTTAATAACAGGCATAAAGGAGTCAGAGAGAGAATGAGTAAGAGGAATATGCCCAAAATCGTCCAGAGTGGAGTTGTTACAGAAAGTTTGAACGAAGAGTTCAGCCTTAGAGATAGAAGAGACGGCGGTGCTGCCGTCAGGGTTAAAGAGAGGAGGGAAAGAAGAAGAAGTGAAGTTGGAGGAGAAGTCTCAGGAAGACTTAGAGAAAGCAAGGTTTTGACATTTGATATGATTGAAAGAGTTTTGGTAAGTCGAAGAATAGATTTGGCACGATTCCGGGCGGAAATGTAGAGATCATGGTTAGCGGGAGTTCGAAGGCTCTGGGCAAGTTCCTCACCAACGACTAAGTTCCTCACCAACGATTAAGTTCCTCACCAACGACTAAAGTTCCTCACCAACGACTAAAGTTCCTCACCAACGACTGTTGCTTTAAGTACAGGCTCACGGAGAAGAGGGTAAAGTTTTGAACTGGGTCAAGGCGTGGCTTAGCAATAGGAAGCAAAGAGTGCAAATCAATGGTAAAAGATCTGACTGGGGATGTGTTACGAGTGGGGTCCCACAAGGTTCGGTATTAGGTCCACTTTTGTTTATTATTTATATCAATGACTTAGATACAGGAATTAGTAGTGATGTCAGTAAATTTGCATATGATACCAATATAAGTTTAGCAGGTTTGGAGTTAAAGTCTTTGCTTAAATTGTCTTTTTACTGGTTTTGTGGCTTACACGGAGCGTGTGATGCGAACTCTATCGAGACGAAATGATGACTGCCCTCGGCAGCCGCACAAGCTATGTGCGTCATCGTTCGTTCATGAGGTTGCCTAGTCTAAGAGGATTTATACAGATAGAGGGAGAAGAAGTGGAAACGGATAGATATTTAGGATTAATATTTACATGTTTACAATGCTCGGTCAGGCTAGCGTGGCGCCCACGCCACGATGAAAGTAAAACTCTATGTACAAGGATGGCCGGGCCAAATGAGGCATAGAAAGTATGCAGATGAGAAAGGAAGTACACAGTATAAGGGAATGGAAAAAAAAAAATAATGAATGGGTTACAGGATCATAAGCCCATAAGGGACAAATAGCAGTTAAATGCAAGTTAAACAATTGTCACATGGTTACATTACCTAGAGTAATGGTGTATAAGTAAATAAAGACAAGAGCACACAAAAAAAAATTCCTAATATCTAAACTCCCGGGAGAATGAGCTATTAACTAAATATAATATGAGAAATAATATATAATAGAAAATACTATCATGATCATGTATTAAATGGTATGGTTATACATACATGGTTTAGTTAAGTTAAAATATGGAAACAAAAAAAAATGGTGGTATATGGATATATAGGAGTATATAGAAATGGCAAATAGATACATATCACAGAGGACTTGCATGTTATTTAGTTATTGTAAAGAAATTATCGTGTCCTCTGGTTAGGGATAAATGGCATATGAAGATATTTATGCTCAATGAGATAAAGATATTATAGGACAATGGGAACATGGTCTATGCCGTTGCTGGCTGTAAGGTGCGCTGGAGGATGGCTCGACGCAGGAAGGCGTAGCGGCGGTGGAAGACACAAATGAGTAGGGTAGCTAGGATCACAGTGAGCGTGAGTACCTTAGTCAGTGACGCGAGGATGGGGTATACAGTGTCGGGGCGAAGGTCTGGCCATATGGTGAGAGATGAAATGGGTTGTAGGGTGATGTTTGGTGCAATGAGTTTGGGTAAGGTGTCTCCTAGTGGGTGTAAGGGTTTGAGTTGTAGGGGAGTTGTTGGTGCCGGCAAGTTGAAGGGTTTGAGGTTGTAGGTATGAAAGGTTTGGTTGAGCAATAGATGGTTAGATTGTTTAGTTGTCAGGTTGTGGGATGTGAGACTGCAGGCCTCTAAGATGACAAAGGAGCCGTGGACAGCGGTGTTGCTAGGTCGGGATCCAGGGCAAGTGACTGTAAGAGCAATGGAATGATGAAAATAGAAGTACCGCCAGGGTTTCACTCTAAGGTGGAAGATGGTGGTATCCTCGACTGGGGTGAAAACACACAGAGATTCAATTGGGGAGTTTCTAACTAGACCCAGCTCACAAGGATAATTACTGGTAGGCAAAAAGACGTACTGGTAAGCAGGGCAAAGGTACATCTGGAATCGGGTGATATGGCAATCATGAAAGTCAGCTGGAAAAGCAATGTGCATGAAAGCTGATGAAACCAAGAGAGTGGTATGAGATGTAGATAGTTGGTAGATGGAAGAATTGACAACTGTAGGGAATGGATGAATGTGATAGATAGTGAACATATCTGGCGACCTAAAGGGTATATGCACCAAGATACCATCAGTAGTCAATGTTGCCTCCATGTAGGGATAATAATATTGAACCTGGGTCTCACTGAAAACAGGAGTTAAGCCTTTTTCTGTTCTGGCCCAATCAATGACATGCATAAGTTCCTGAGGGGTGAGAAGGGAAGGGGTTACAACACCATCTAACACGTCTCTGAGCAGTGTAAATGTGTCCTGCAGTGCTAATTTAAAATTTGTGATTGCAAGGTAGACAGCTCTGAGGTTTGCTGCCATTAAAGCCAAATGGTGAGCCAATAAGTACTGGTGTTGGACCTGCTGAAGCTGGGTTATGAGGGATGTGAAGTTGTTGAGGCGGTCTATGATAACATTTTGAGTCTTAACCACCGTCTCAATAGCTTTGTTTTGGGAACTGAGAACAATGGCCTGGTTATTCAAAATAGTAACCCATTTGTCTAACTGATCGTGAACTTCAGCAACATCGGCTTCTGTAGCTGTACCAATGAGGCCTTTTAACAATCTCCCACCAATGTCGATGAGACCACGCTTGGACCTGGCGTGGGCTACTGGTGTTTTAAGGTAAGTTGAAAAAGGGGTCCATTCTAGCAGACTATCAAAGGATTGTTGGATATTTAGGAAAGATAGCATGAGAGTAGAGAAATATGTCAGCGTGAGTGGATGGTTTAGTTTATGAACTGTGTCCGAGGTCTGCTGGAGAACCGCTTCCGCTTGCTGGATCTGGCGCCGGAACTGGGGTATATGGAGTCGCTCCAGCTCACGAAAATCGCATAGGGTAATGCGGACATCGACCACGTCCTCCACCACCATCACGGGGCCGTCTGGCTCCACGATTGCCCCCACACGTAGGTGTTGTTCATAGGAGGGCTGCTTCGTGGCATTTGTGGGGAGGACCAGGAGAACACCTCCCAAGACACATAGGCAAGGGAGTAGCATCGCAACTGGGTGAGATAATAGAAAGTGGTTAGTGGATGGATAAGGTAAAAAAAATTGTGGGAGAAGAGAAGGGATGAAGATGGTTCTCCGTACAAATGCATCAGTGTGCAGATGTGTATGATCTTAGTTTCTTCCTGTAGTCGTTGGTAGTGTCCACCTCAGCTGGGCCTGGAGTACTTGTCGGTGTCGTTAGAGGGTCGTCAGGCGCAGGGGTCGACGCCTCACAGGTTGAGGAAGAAGGTCGGTTAGTGCGTTTTAGGTGGTCTAGGTGTGCAAGCTTTGTTTCCAAGGTAGTCAGGTGGCGGATCTTGACCTTATTCCCCTTGTCGTAGGCCAGTACGCGGTATGGTCCCTCAAAGCGAGGTGCTAGTTTGTTTTTGGGTTCCTGAATTTTTAAATAGACAATGTCCCCTGTGACCAATAATTTGTCGGTTGCTGATTTCCATTGTGACGCATTCATGGCAGCCTTGCTATCCTCGATGTTGGAGGTAACCCGTTTATAGATCTTCTGGAAGTCTGTCCCTCTGACTCGAACGTAGTCATCGAAATTATAGATGGGTGTGTCCTCTTTGAGGAGGAATGAGTATGGCAATCGATGGTCCTGGCCAAAAATGACAAAATGAGGTGTGTCACCTATTGATTTATGGAGAGATGAGTTAAGAGAAGCCATTACCTGAGGCATCCATTCGTGCCAAGTTACTGAGACATCACCGACCAGAGGCAGAAGTGTCTGAATGATTTTCGATTGTGTCGCTCGACCATGCCATTGGAAGCTGGATGATAAGCCATGGTATTTACCTTATCAACTTGGTATTCCCTGCAGATTGCCTCCAAGATTTTATTGTTAAATTCTGTGCCATTATCTGAGATGAGGACTTTAGGGGTGTTATATTTACAAAAGACTTCATCAATGAGAGCTTTAGCCACAGTAGTTGCTTGCTTGTCCACTATGGGAACTAGAACCGAGAAACGACTGAAATGATCAATGGCAACCAATAGGTATTTGTGGCCTTCAGTAGTTTGGGGTAATTTCAATAGGTCAATAGCAATGGTATCCCATGGCTCTAAAGGTATGGGATAGCTTTTGATGGGGACTTGCTGAGTAATGGATCCATAATTTTCTGCACAAGTGTGGCAGTTGTTGATGTAATCAATGATGTCGAGCCGCATACGTGGCCAATAATATAACAAACGGGCTTGCATCAAAGCTCTACCTTTTCCAGGATGTCCTGCATGAGGGGAAGAATGTATGTTATGCAAGATCATAGAGACTAGGCTTTCTGGTACGACGATTTGTGTAACTTCCCTATGCGGACCGTATTTAGTTGTGATGTATGTATTCCTGACGAGGATGCCGTCGTTGAGATCAAAGTCAGTTAAGGGTACAGGTAGCGTTGGCAAGGAATTGGGGTCGCCACTCTGCAGATAGTATAGGATGGGTTGACAGAAGGTATCTGTTTGTTGCGCTGCGCGTATGGAATCATTCAAAGTTGGGTCATGAGTTCGACTTGGGTCATCAAAATGATCTACATTCATGTCCATTATCGCGCCGATATTTCTGGATAGGGCGTCCGCTACATGATTTACTGCTCCAGGGACATGAGCAAATGAGGGATTAAAGTCTTGGACAATGAGGCTCCATCGGGCCAATTTTCCCGTGAGGGTTTTAGTATTGAATAATTCCACCACGGCTGCGTGGTCGGTTCTGACATGGATATTGTAGCCATAAATGATGTCACGAAAATGACGTAATGCCCACACGACCGCAAGGGCCTCAAGGTGGGTAGTACTGTAGTTTGATTCTGCTTTGTTGAGCGTGCGACTTGCATATGCTAGAGGTTGTAATTTATTTCTAACATCATATTGCATGAGAGCGGCTCCTAGGCCCTTGCCACAAGCGTCTGTGTACAGGAAAAAGTCTTTTGTGTGGTCTGGGTAGGCCAGGACAGGCGGGGATGTTAGTGTTGTTCTAAGGTAATCAAAAGCTTCCTGATGTTCCGCCCCCCATGTAAATGTGGAGTCTTTGCGCAAAAGTTGAGTGAGGGGTCTTGCAATGCGTGAATAGTCCTTGATAAAGGATCGATAGTACCCGGACAGTCCTAGGAAGGAGCGGACAGATTTCACGTCTGTTGGCACAGGATAGTTAAAAATAGCCTTGACTTTGTCAGGAGTCGTATGTACACCATTCTGATCGAGGACATGGCCTAAGTATGTGATGCTTGGACGCAAAAAATGACATTTTGGGAAACGCATAGTTAGACCTGCCTGGTAAAGGCGATTAAAGACTTCTTGTAGTAAGGTAATGTGTGAGTCGACATCCTGTGACACTATGATGATGTCATCTATAAAGGCGAAAACCTGTTTGCCAAGGAGGCCATGCAAGACTTTGTTGACTAGCCTTTGGAACGTTAGTGGCGCACCACTAACTCCAAAGGGGAGTTTACGAAACTGCCAGTGACCCGAAGGGGTAGAGAAGGCTGTAAGCGGTTTACTATGCTCATCGAGGTCTACCTGCCAATAGCCACTTGCTAAATCTAAGGTCGTGAAAACCTTGTTGTTGGTGCCCATGCTGCATAAAATATCCTGCAAGTGAGGTAAGGGGTATCTTTGAGGGTGCGAAACAGCATTTAGTTTCCTGTAGTCTACAACTGGCCGAAATTGGCCGTTTTTCTTCTTCACAAGGAAAATGGGAAAGTTCCAGGGAGAAGTAGTGTGTTCTATGATACCTGATGCTAACATGTCTTAACTGCAGTATCTAGGATAGCTCTTTGAGAGTGTGGTGTTCTGTATGCAGGCACATAGATGGGGTTGGTATTGGGATCAACCGGTATTGAATGTGTTAAAACATTTGTGGATCCAATAGGATCATCCGGCAGACTGACAATGGAGTGGTATGTCTCTAGTAGGTTGTGCAATTTCTCCCTTGCTTCTGGAAAAGCCAGATCTTCGAGATGAGTAGCTAGATAATCATTTACTTTTAGTTTATGATGATCACTCCGCAAGATCTCAGAGGGGGAGATGATCTCTGATTCCTGTACGCTACCTATGCGTTCAGGTAGAACTTCAAAGTCAACGACGCATGTCCCTTGACGGAACTTGCGTACGTATGGGGATGAGTTGTGCATTATTAGGAAGGTTTGACCATTTTATCTACTTTGCAAAGTGCATCCTCCATAGTCATGGCTTTCATCTTCAAGCTCTCACTCATACAGATAGCCTCACATTCATCACTTATACCAGCAAGACGCATTTGAAGCATAGCTGATCCACGTCCTTCTAACGTGACGTCAGTCGCCAGAACGCCGTGGACCCTTAAATGTTCTTGCGAAGAGGAAGAAGAGGGAGAGGGAGGTAATGTATTGGAGGATGATGCACTTTGTTCCTTAATAACATGCACTGCTGGAGATGAATTATCAACCAGTGACCGCTGGGCCACGCTAGAAAGATGAGTATATTCTCCATCGGCGGAGGGAGAAGTGCACAATAATGGCTTTGGGGCCGTGAGTGTCCTAATTGGTGTTTCATGTTGGTAAACACAATCTTCTGCTGGAGCTAGGGATAAGCAGTGTTCCCGCATAGATTGAAGACCCAAAAGAATATCACCTGGGATATTCAAACCATGACACACATGAAAGGTGGCTGTAATCGGGGACAGGGAGTTAGCCAACTGGATAGACAAGGGGGTGTGTCCAACTACTTTAAATGATGTGTCATCTAGTCCACTTAATTTTAGGCAGGGAGGTTCCAATACCAAGGTTGTCTTTGCGTCATGTAAGGCACGCAATGTACCGATGTTTATGATATTGGGACATGCCCCTGTGTCCATGAAAACACTAATTTGGTGACCATTACACTGAGCAGGGACAGTCATGGCAAGGGAGGATTGGGGATAAAGAGCAATGCGGTGGTGTTTCATGGTAGTGGTTTCAACATCCGTAGGTTGGGTTTCAATGTCAAAATGAGCTGTGGATGTACTTGGTTTGTTTAAAGGTGTGCGGGTTAGGGGTGTTGTATGAATACCACGCACCCGGTGTGATTTTGAACCTGAGCCTATGTTATTGCGGGAGACGTGGCGCGCGAGGCTTCCCCCGACGAGGTACCTCCCCGGGGCCTCGCGCGACAATCCTTGGTGTTATGGCCTGATGTCTTATGGTAGGAACAATATTGATTTGACTGTTGGGTGTTGCTGCCGTACCAGCAATTACGTGTATGGTGTCCTGTGATTCTGCAGTTGTAACAATATTGAGTGTTATAGCCACGCCCGCGACCCCTGCCTCTAGTGTAAGGGCGGCGGCCGCGGGGTGTGGCAGAGCGGTTCCTAGGGGTCTGAGCTCCGGTCGGGGAGCGACTTTGGGGACGCCCCCTCTGAATTCTGACGCCCCTCACCGCTGAGGATGGGGGTTCTGTTGGTGGCTCTCGTCCCGACAGGGGACTGATGTGTTTGAAAAGGGTTCTACCTTTTGGTAGGGGTTCTTCCTTTTGTAACTCTTTGAAGAGTGTCTCCGTGCAATTGAGGAGAAAGATAAAGTATGAGAAAAGGCGGCACACATCCTCAAGGTTCATTGTCTCATCGGTAGTCCACGGGGAGTGACGGAATTGGGTTTCAAACTCTGTGAAGGCTCCACCCGCGACGCCTAAACAGTCGTCCACTGCAATATTAGCCTTTATTTTGGGACGGTAGGTAGCCGCTAGGCGGAACAAGACTGACAGGGCACCCTGTTTGCATGTGGAGCCGAAATGGCTGATGAGATTTGCTTTCGCTTCATCATATGTTTTGGCTTTCTTGAATGCGTCACTTTTTATAATGGATTGAGCCCGACAAGGGCCCGTGTGGATGCTGTCGTAAAGGTGGGCCAATTTCTCCTTTTCATTTGTATATTGGAATTTGGTAAAAGCATCCTCTACCCTCTGCAGGTGAGTTAGGAGGTCGGGGCCGGTCTCCTCTGAGCCCGTATATTTTGGATTTTTATCCTCGCCCCTTAAAATGACGTTTTGAGGTTTGTCACTCATGGTTGGGTCACTTTGGTGCTGTTCTGTCTGGGAAGAAGTAGTCTGGGAAAGCTCTGGTAAAAAGTCTGAGGGGAGCTTCTTTGCAGGAGGTAATGGGGTTGCTGGGGGAATAGGTTTTGGATAAGCAGCTCCTGAACGGAGGACTGTGTGATGGGGAGTATCAATCGTTAAACCGCTGAAGGCAGAGGATAGAGCCTCTTCCAATTTTCGATCCTGGGACATGGGGAGTTAGACAGAGTCACTTAGCTGTGTCCGATGCATTTGTAAGGAGACCAGAGCATGATGGTATGGCTGATGTATGGTGAGGGGGGAGACTGGGACGCAGGAGATGTGGGTTAACTCACTTCTCTCTGCTCTCCGGCACAAGCTGTAATGTAGGGGAGATATTAGGACGTATATAAGGAAAATTATAGGAAGGGAAATTTTAAGTAAGATTAAAGGGAAGTTTATAGGAAGATTCGTAGGTAATCCGTAGGGAAATGGTAAGATACCTTGGGTGTGAAGCAGTCGTGAGGTCGCTTGAGGAAAGAGTGGGTCGGTACAAGGGCATAAATGACTGGGATCAGCAGATGTGCAGATGGCGACACATATCACTGGGATCAGCAAGACGTGGCTGCCGCCGGCGAAAGAGGGGTAGGGCTGGTGAACGGGTAGGGGAGGAGCGCTGAAGGCGAACGGTATGGATTACAAGAGAGTAGGGATAGGAAATTAAATGTAATCCGTGTAAGGGATTAAGAACAAATGAAATGGCGATTATATTAGGTTAAATTAGTGGAGAATGGGAGACGAGGGTGAGAATGTTATTTGAAGTGGGGGGTTTCGACGGTACATGTACTAAATTATGGAACAACGTTTCGTCTTACTTGAGTGATAGTTCAGGTGACAAACCAAAATTGTGCGGCGTGTTCCACTAGCCGGGGGTGGGTGTTGCCGATGCTTTGATTGACGGCACGCTGACGCAGACCGCTGACGCGTTGAATTGAGCTGCCTGGCCGCGGCTACTACCTCGTCACTACTAATATGGCTTCCTCTTCCTCCTCTTGTGACTGTGAAGATACAGGGTTGGGGGAGTTCGGCAGGGGGTAATCCCGTTAATTGAGGTGGGATTTTTGGGTAGACTGGTCACGGACGTTTGCTGAGTGGTGGCACAGATTGTTGTTTTGGTGATACAACGTAGGTGGTGACCTGACGTAGGTGCAAGTACGAGCTATGGGGCTTGTAGTCGTCTCATAGGGAGTGTAGTAATCCCGTAATTGTAGAGAGGGTGTGCTGGATTTTTCGATTGTGCTGGAGTTCACACTGGTTCACTGGTATGGAGTCACCACGTAATTTGAGGCACTTTGTGTAGGCCAGTATTATTTTATGAGAAATCCTTTGTAATCGCTTTGTAATCGCTTTGTAATCGCTTTGTAACCGCTGCCACCAATATAAGTTTAGCAGGTTTGGAGTTAAAGTCTTTGCTTAAATTGTCTTTTTACTGGTTTTGTGGCTTACACGGAGCGTGTGATGTGAACTCTATCGAGACGAAATGATGACTGCCCTCGGCAGCCGCACAAGCTATGTGCGTCATCGTTCGTTCATGAGGTTGCCTAGTCTAAGAGGATTTATACAGATAGAGGGAGAAGAAGTGGAAACGGATAGATATTTAGGATTAATATTTACATGTTTACACCAAGATCGGTAGAGTAATTGAGTCGGATCAGGACGCTAGTATTCTCCAAGGTGAACTCAACAGATTGTATGACTGGGCGGATAAATGGCAGATGGAGTTCAATGTAGGGAAGTGCAGTATTCTGAGTGTAGGTAGGAACAACCCCTCACATAACTCTTGCTTAAATGACACTCTCATAAGTAGGTCTGGGTGCGAGAGGGATTTAGGGGTCTTAGTGAGCTCTGATCTCCGTCCAAGGGAACAATGCATTCAAGCTAGAAATCGAGCTAATAGGGTACTGGGATTTATTTCAAGGAGCGTAAGCAACAGAAGCCCCGAAGTCTTCCTCAAACTATATTTAGCATTAGTTAGACCTCATCTTGACTATGCGGTTCAGTTCTGGTCACCTTACTATGGAATGGATATCAAAATGTTAGAATCGGTGCAGAGGAGGATGACTAAGATGATTCAGGGGTTGAGAAACTTGCCATACGAGGAAAGACTCCAACAGTTAAACTTGCATTCTCTAGAAAGGCGAAGGGTGCGTGGAGACATGATCGAGGTTTATAAATGGATGAAGGGCTTTAATAACGGAGACATTCATAAGGTTCTGTTGGTAAGAGAACCGGTTAGGACACGAAGTAATGGGTTTAAACTGGATAAATTCAGATTCAACAGGGACATAGGCAAAAATTAGTTTACTAACAGGGTGGTGGATGAGTGGAATAGGCTTAGCAGTCATGTGGTGAGTGCCAATACAATTGTCACATTCAAAAATAGACTAGATAAATTCATGGACAGCGATATTAGGTGGGGTTAGATACACGGGAGCCTAGGCTCAAAGGAGCTGCCTCGTACAGGCCTACCGGCCTCTTGTAGACTCCTGCGTTCTTATGTTCTTATGTACCTTTTGTGAGCTTTTTTTGTGAGCACGATAACAAGCGTGATTAAACCAATACTTTTTAGCATGAGCAGTAGAGAAAGAACGTGGAGTGTATGCCTCCTTTCCAGAGACAATCACCTCTGTGATTCGCTGGGCACACACAGAGGGGTCTCTCTCCTGGAACCAGTAATCAATCCACGGGAAATCGGAAAAGTACATCATCAGGTCGTCCCACCGAGCTGAAGCAAAATGCCAGCAGCATCGCCTCTTCGGTGGGTCCAGAGGATGTACAGGAGCGATAGGACAGGATACAGAAATAAGGTTGTGATCAGACAGAGACAGAGTAAGTAGAAAGGTTAGAGGTAAGGAAGGGGCTTAGTATGTTGGACCTGTCTCAAAGATGGTCGGGAATACGTGTAGGGTGCTGAACCAACTGTTCTGGATAGTTGAGGAAAGTAAAGTTGTAGGCTTGTTCACCAGGCTGGGCAGTGAAAGAGGATGGAAGCCAAAGCTGGTGGTGAACATTGAAATATCCTAGGCTGGAGATTTCAGCGAAAGGAGAGTGGGTCAAGATGTGCTCCACTTTAGAGTTAAAATAGTCAAAGAATTTTACATAGTTTGTAGAGTTAGGTGAGTGATTAACAGCACAGATGTATTTAGTAATAGAATGACAATGAAGTCATCACCAGATGGTGGAAAATTTTGAAGAGTCAATGTCGTGGGCACGAGAGCAAGTGATGTCGTTGCGCACGTAGAGGCAACATCCAGCTTTGGATTGAAATTTAGGATAGAGATAGTAGGAGGGAACATAGTAGAAATTGCTGTCAGTAGCCTCAGAAACCTGTATTTCGGTGAGGAAGAGAAGGTGAGGTTTCGAGGAGAGATGGTGCTCCACAAAATGAAAATTAGAACGAAGACCGCGAATATTGCAGAAATTGGGAAGAAAGAGGTTCGATGAGTTATCAGGACACCTCTCAAGTTGGCAGGCAGAAGGAGAGTGCTTCTTGGGGGAATTTGTGGCCCCCCCCATGCGGGGACTCGGAGGCAATGCTATGGTGTGCCATTTTGAATTTCAAATTTTGGGAAAAGGTGTGTATGTTGTGTGAATGTAGTGTGGTGTGGAAAGAGAGAGGATCTGTGTTTAGAGAGCATGTTGGACTACTCTCTGGTGTTGATGAGACAATAGGGAAACGGTTAGTTAGGACATGAGAAGGGTTTTCGAAGGGCCTCAGCACCCTCCTCGCTTCCCATATATACCTCACCGGGAGTGGCTTACACCCGTTTCAGTAGGTGTCTTCCTACCTACTCCACTCACAGTTTGTAAAGTGAAATACGGTTATGGCATTACAAGCGTGACAGTAGGAGCGGTGATAGCGGTGTACGACTGTATGTGTGTGTGTGCGTGTGTGTGTGTGTGTGTGTGTGTGTGTGTGTGTGTGTGTGTGTGTGTGTGTGTGTGTGTGTTATTCGCCTCACCTTGTTTGCCACACATAAACCTTCTCTGCACATAAACACATTCATTGGTGCTTGAGAAGGAAGGATTTTCTGGGTTATTTTTTTCGTTGTTATTTCATATTGATTTTTAATGTTATTTATAGATCGCTTAAATTATTATTCTTATCATTGTTGTCATTGTACATATTTTTCGTTGTTATTTCGTATTAGTTATTTATTGAAGTCTTTGAGCGTTGTTCCTATTCATGTTTTTTTTCTGTTTTTTCATACTACTGTTATCTATTGATGTCTTAATATATTATTGTTTTTGTTCTTGTACAGATTTTCTTTGTCACGTTTCCCATACAGCCCCCCTCACAAATAAAAAAAAGGTTCCCACGCCTTCAAAAAAGCTTCCACGCCTTCAGAAAAGCTTCCACGCCTTCAGAAAAGTTTCCACGCCTTAAAAAAAATGCCCACACCTTCAGAAAAGTTCCTACGCATTTAGAAAAAAAATCCACGGTAATCGCCACGTTCGCACAAGTGCTGCGCTTTTTCGGGCTGTTTGTGGACACTTCTTACATGGCAAATATGAAAACGAAAGTGGCAAAAATTGCATAATGCATCCTCAGAAGGCTTATGGACCTGATGGAGTGCCTCCTATTGTCCTTAAAAACTGTGCCTCCGTGCTGTCACCCTGCCTGGTCAAACTCTTTCGCCTCTGCCTGTCAACATCTACCTTTCCTTCTTGCTGGAAATATGCCTTCATACAGCCTGTGCCTAAGAAGGGTGACCGCTCCAATCCCTTAAACTACCGTCCTATTGCCTTACTTTCTTGTCTATCTAAAGCTTTTGAATCAATCCTTAACCGGAAGATTCAAAAGCACCGTTCCACTTCTGACCTTCTATCTGATCGCCAGTATGGGTTCCGCAAGGGGCGTTCTACTGGTGATCTCCTAGCCTTCTTAACTGACTCTTGGTCATCCTCTCTTAGCCGTTTCAGTGAAACTTTTGCTTTTGCGCTGGACATATCAAAAGCTTTTGATAGGGTCTGGCACAAATCTTTGCTTTCCAAACTACCCTCCTACGGTTTCTATCCTTCTCTCTGTACCTTTATCTCCAGTTTCCTTTCTGACCGTTCTATTTATGCCGTGGTAGACGGTCAATGTTCTTCCCCTAAATCTATTAACAGTGGTGTCCCACAGGGTTCTGTCCTATTTCCCACTCTTTTTCTGTTGTTCATTGATGATCTTCTTTCCAAAACGAACTGTCCTATCCATTCCTACGCCGATGATTCCACTCTGCATTACTCAACTTCTTTTAATAGAGAACCCACCCTACAGGAACTTAACGACTCAAGGCTGGAGGCTGCAGAACGCTTAGCCTCAGACCTTACTATTATTTCCGATTGGGGCAAGAAGAACCTGGTGTCCTTCAACGCCTCAAAAACACAGTTTCTCCACCTATCCACTCGACACAATCTTCCAAACAACTATCCCCTATTCTTTGACAACACCCAGCTATCACCTTCCTCAACACTAAACATCCTCGGTCTATCCTTAACTCAAAATCTCAACTGGAAACTTCATATCTCATCTCTTACTAAATCAGCCTCCTCGAGGCTGGGCGTTCTGTACCGTCTCCGCCAGTTCTTCTCCCCTGCACAGTTGCTGTCCATATACAGGGGCCTTGTCCGCCCTCGTATGGAGTATGCATCTCATGTGTGGGGGCTCCTCACAGCTCTTCTGGACAGAGTGGTGGCTAAGGCTCTTCGTCATCAGCTCTCCTCCTCATACTGATAGTCTTCTACCTCTTAAATTCCCGCAATGTTGCCTCTCTTTCTATCTTCTATCGATATTTCCACGCTGACTGCTCTTCTGAACTTGCTAACTGCATGCCTCCCCCCCTCCAGCGGCCCCGCTGCACTCGACTTTCTACTCATGCTCATCCCTATACTGTCCAAACCCCTTATGCAAGAGTTAAACAGCATCTTCACTCTTTCATCCCTCACGCTGGTAAACTCTGGAACAATCTTGGTTCATCTGTATTTCCTCCTGCCTAAGACTTGAACTCTTTCAAGAGGAGGGTATCAGGACACCTCTCCTCCCGTATTTAATCTTGCTTTCGGCCACCTCTTTTGTTTCTTTTTAGGAGCAGCAGTAGCGGGCTTTTTTATTATTTTTTTTTTTTTGTGTGCCCTTGAGCTGCCTCCTTTTTTGTAAAAAAAAAAAAAAAATATGATGTCAATAGACAAGTCTCTGTAAAGTAACAATTAGTGGATAATAGTGGAAGTGAATCGTGATGTTAATAACGGTGAAGACGAGGACACGTCTGATGATGAGGTTAATAATGCGTGGTGGTGATGTGTAGGTAGTGGATTGGGAGGTAATATAGTGATAGTAAATCTAATGGTGATATCTACTACAGCGAAAGAGTTAAATACGATAAGAGAAACGGACACGTTGGATATGAAAAATAAACACAGAGAGAGAGAGAGAGAGAGAGAGAGAGAGAGAGAGAGAGAGAGAGAGAGAGAGAGAGAGAGAGAGAGAGAGAGAGAGAGAGAGAGAGAGAGAGAGAGAGAGGGAGTGAGAGAGAGAGAGAGAGAGAGAATTTTACGGGGACAATTGGAAGGATGAAATGAGGACGTAAATGAAGGTGGGTGTGAGGAAGAAAGGAGTGATGATGAGGTTACGGGGAGGGAAAAAGACGCCGTGAGAAAAAGAAGAAAAAGAAGATAAAGAAGAGGAAGAAAAAGAAAATAAGGAGGAGGAGAAAAGGATAATTTGTAAGAAGAAAAAGAGAAAAGGAAGACAATAAGGGGAGGAAAATGAGGAGCTAGAATACGAACTACAACAATAAAAGTAACAAGATATGGAAAAAGAAGAAGGGAAGAAGATAAAGAGATAACGGTAATAAAAGGAAGAAAGAGGGAAGCAGATATTAAGAAGTGAACGGAGGAAGACAAAGAAAAAACAAAAATGAAGAAGCAGCAGATATAAGAAAACAGAAAAGAAGAAATAAATTAGAAAGCTGGATAAGTGGGCGCGGAAATGAAACACAGATAAAAAATAGTCTAAAGCTAATGAAACCTGAAGAATGGACGGATTTCCCACATAAAAGACCTTGTGAGAGAGATTTACGTAGATTTACATAGAAAATCAGATCACACATACCACAGGGTTCAGACTAGGTGGTCTGTCCTTAAACCTAAGTGATTCTACATTAATCAGATGACTCCAAAACGTTGCATTTCTACTCTAGTTAATATTAAGCTCAAGGAAGTGACGGTCGAGCTTGTTTTTAAAGGAGTCAATTGTGTTACACTGAACCACTGAGGTGGGAGCTTATTCCATTCTTGCACTACAACGTTGGTGAAGAAAAATTTAGGTGCAGTCTGAATTTACTTGTCTACATTTGAGTCTTATGCTATTGTTCCTAGTTCGCAAAGTGTTATCGATCATAAACAATTTTTGTTCTGTCTACATTCGTGAAACCATTAAGTATTTTAAAACATTTGATCAGTTTTCCTCGGAGGCGACGTTTCTCAAGAGAGAACATGTTAAGGGTGGAAAGCCTTTCTTCGTAAGATTTGCTGCGTAAGGAGTGGATCATTTTTGTTGCCCGACGCTGAACACCTTCTAATTTAGCAATGTCCTTTGCTTTGTGGGGAGACCAAACCTACACCGCATATTCCAAGCGGGGTCTGACTAAACTTTGTAAAGCGGAAGTATTACATCTTTATTCTTGAATAAAAGTTTTTTTTAATGAAGCCCAACATTCTGTTCCCTTTATTTGCTGCATCGATGCATTGCTGTGAGAATTTGATGTTTGACGCGATTTTGACCCCCAAGTCCTTAACGCATTGAACGCTTCTGAGTTTAACGCCGCGCATTTCGTAATCGAACTTCTTATTTCTTGTTCCAACTTAAAAGACCTGGCACTTGTCTACGTTAAAGGGCATCTCCCATCTATCCGACCAAGCTGAAATTTTGTGCAAATCCTCTTGGGGGCTTTGCCTGTCTTCGTCAGTGAGAACCGAGTTACCAATCTTTGTGTCGTCTGCAAATTTACTAATGCGATTATTGAGTCCAACATCCACATCGTTGATGTAAATAATGAAGAGCCCTGGGCCAAGAACCGAGCCCTGAGGGACGCCACTAGTGACCGGCGCCCACTCTGAGTTAAATCCATCAAACACCATTCTTTGCTGTCTGTTACTCAACGAATTCGCGATCCATTGGTGTAATTGACCGTTAATACCTATTTGCTTTAATTTGTAAAGTAATTTATGATGTAGGACTTTAACAAACGCTTTCTGGAAATCAAGATAGACTATGTCTAATGATTTGGTTACGTCATAAACTGAGAAGAGGTCGTTATAGAAGGTCAATAGGTTTGATAGGCAGGATCTTTTGTTACGGAAGCCATGTTGTGAATCCCCAATTAATGAGTGGCTTTCAGGGTAGCTCACAATTCTGTCTCTAATTATGCCCTCAAGTAGCTTACTTACAACTGAAGTTAGAATAATGAGCCTGTAATTACCTGGTAATTTTTTGTCTCCTTCCTTAAAAATCGGTGTCACGTTAGCCTTTTTCAAATCCGAAGGGACGATGCCTTGTCGCAAGGACATATTGAATACGGTTCAGAGGGAGGAGAGTATTTCGCTCTTCGTCTCTTTAAGCAGTATAGGATGTACTTTGTCAGGTCCGGGACTTTTATTTTTTTTAAGTGATTGGAGAGCTTTAAGGACTTCATCGGTTGTTATTTCAAAGTTAGGCAATGCATGCTCGAGATTTACATTAGTACTGCTGTTGGTGGTAGTGGTGGGAAGGCTGTTAATATTAAACACCGAGGAAAAGTAATTGTTTAAGAGGTTTGCAATGTAATGGCTGTCAGTCACTAGTGCACCGTCACTGTTTGTTAAAGGTCCAATTCCACTTATGATCGCCTTTCTGTTGTTTATGTAACTGAAGAAGGATTTCGGATTATTTTTACGGTGTGCCGCAATATTTTCTTCATATCTACGCTTTGCCTGACATACTAATCTTTTTACTCGTCGCCTGGCATCATGATAAAGTCTAATGTTTTCGGCCGTTCTATGTTCTTTCTTTAGCCTGTAAAACAATTTTCTCTTTTTGACTGAGTGTGTAATTTCGCTATTAAACCAAGGTGGGCTTTTATTAGTGTTACTTCGGTTTTCACTCATAGGGACGAATGTGATCTACTGAGTAAATGATTTTTAAAGTTTAGCCAGGCTTCCTCTTCATTGCCGTCATCTGATAGTTGTATTTCTGTTAGTTTTCGTCTGATTTCTACGAAGTTAGCTCTTTTGAAATTGGGCACCATTATTTTATTTTCAGTCACTGATGTTTGAGCTGTAATGTCGACGCGCACTTATTTATGATCGCAAGAACCGAGGTTTTCTCCTACCGTGACATTACTGACTAGGTTATCTTGGGTCGTTATAACAAGGTCTAATATGTTATTTTGTCGAGTTGGTTCAGAGACCATTTGGCTTAGATAATTTTCTTGTAAAAAATCGATCATTCTATATGACTCCATCTGTACCTGACAGTGTCGCCCAGTCGATATGGGGGAGGTTAAAGTCTCTTAATATCAGTGAGTCGCTGTTATTAAGTGACTGCCTTAAAATGCTGTACATTTCAACATCTTTTTCCAGTAATTGCCCCGGAGGCCCGTATGTAACACATAGATTTAAATTGACTTTTGCAATGTTTACTCGCACGCACAAATGTTCAACGTTACTGTCTCTTGGTTTTCTGTCAGTGGGTTGCAAATAGCTTTTGACAAAAAGGGTGACACCACCACCTCTACGGTTTAAACGATCTTTGTTGAAGAGTCAGTAGCCATCTGTGTTGCATTCTGTACTTAAATCAATATTTGTGGTGTCGATAAATGTTTCGGTTATAGCAATTACGTCAAAATTTTCTGTCAGAGCAAGACATCTCAGTTCATCAAACTTGTTTCTTAGGCTACGCGCATTGATACTAAGGACTTTTAAGCTATCTAAAGGCTTGGTAATAGAGGTGGTGGTACTTGCGGATTCATGGTTACGCGTTTATTGCGATGCATGACGTTTATTTACACGGGCGGGGTGGAGGGACGTGGCTGAGAGTCATTTTTTGATCGGGTGTCACGTACTGGAAAAGGGAGAGAGAGAGAGAGAGAGAGATGGGGGGGGGGGGAGGTGTAAATGCAAATCGGGGCGGTCGCTGCCGGAGCCCAGGACATAATTTGGTGTGTGCGGGGCGGGTGGCGAGGACAGGGGCGAGGCCAGCCACTCCGGGCCTTCCGTGCTGGGTCAGGAGAGGTCATAGCACCCTGCCGCGCCTCCCGTCCCCGTGTTGCCCTGGCCCTGCCCGACACACCCTTCCCCCCATAATGTTCTGCCTTCGTTTCGGCACAGACTGAGAGGTGGACGGAGCAATAGGATTTTTTAGGACCCCGTTGGTGCCCATACGTTTTCTTTTCTTCTCTCCCCTATTTATTTTTTTGGCGGGAGGGGGGTTGTTTGGGCTGTTTTTTCTGCGTTGTTATTATAAAATGGGATTCGGGGTATTGGGTGTCTTGTTTCCTTTTTTTATGCTTCTCGTCAGGTTTGTATTATTTTACTCGGCTTGTCGTGATATTGCAACAGAAAATGGGAATCGAAGGGATTAGGTCTTCTTCTTTTAGGGGTAGCTGTGTTTTGTGTGATTAGGAGCAACAAGGATGATGATGATGAGGAGGAGGTGGAATGAATAAGAAGGACGCATGCGTAATGAGCGAGTGTTGATGTGAATGGACTGTGTTTTGTCTGCTTTGCTGTGTTGGAGAAAATGTGATGCGTTTGGACGTTGTTCCGTGCATTATCAAAGGGAAATAAGCAGGTGTTTTGCTATTTTAATGTTTGAGGAAAAATAATTTGCTCCTCTTTACGTATGTGAGTCGTTGTTGGTGTGTTGCAGAAAGTGTGTTGCGTGGAATCCAAAAGAAAACAAACAAACAATCTAAGAGCATTTCCGAAAGAAGGGAGTTTTCCTTTTTGAGAAGAGAATGTTTCCTTGGAGAGAATGTTGTGTGTTCCGCGATATTGTGATAAAATTGTATTAGTATAGTTTTCTTTTTTGTTATATTTAAAGGAAGTATTTTGTGTTGCTTTTGTAAGGTTGACCATTCTTTCAGGTTTGGGAATATTACAGAAAATTATGTGTGGTGTGTCGTTGTGATATGTTTGGGGTGCAATGTGTGTGTGTGTGTGTGTGTGTGTGTGTGTGTGTGTGTGTGTGTGTGTGTGTGTGTGTGTGTGTGTGTGCTCGTACGGGTATGTGCAACAGTAGAAATTTTACTGTGACAGTTTGAAAGATGAAATACAGTGAATGGAGGTTGGCGAAAGAAAGAAAATGAAAATATGAATTACGGAATTAAAAAGAAGAAAAACTGCGTGACAAGATAAAAGGGAAAAGTTTTGGGTCTTGAGTGATGCCTTTTTTTTTTTTTTTTTGTCCTGTGGTGAAAATATGAAAGCGTGGCTCAGTATAAGTAGGAAAAAGATATAGAAGGAAGCGTTAAGTGTATTTTGCGGAATGAGAATTGAGTAGAATTTTTATGCAACATTTATATATTTTTCGTGCCGAGGTAAAAAGAAAAAATCGTGGTAGAGCGTAAGTAGAAAATGAACAGAAGAAAACGATAATTGTATTATGCGGGTTGAAAAGTGAGTAGGATTTTTATGCAAATGATATTTTTTTCGTGGCGTGGTAGAAACCTAATCGTGGTTCACCGTAAGTAGAAAAGAAGCAAAGTAGAAAACGTTAAGTGTATGACGCGGAATGGGAACTGAGTAGAAATTTTCTGTAGCGCGTCTGGCCGTGAAGTTCTCCTTGGTAATGGACAGGACGAGGCGCGCGAGGAAAAGTATGAACACCGGAACTCTTTTTGTCATAATCACTAATGGACGACGGTTGATTGAGGCAGGGTTAGCGGGACGGCGATTGTTGAGGAAGAGCCGTCGCGGGATACCTGTTCGCTCCTGTCCTTGTTTTTGTATATATATTTCTAACATTTCTTTCCTTCCCCTTACCACCTTATGTTTACCTTTTTAATATATTCAATCTTATCAAACTTTCTTTCCCAGCACATTTATATAATATTTTTTTTCTGAGTTACTGTCACCTATCCATTGTCTCCTTTACTCCTTCCTTTACTTCTCCTTTATTTCCGTCATTCTTATCCAGTCTTCCTCTACCTTTTCACACGAAAACTGTTTTCTCGGTTTCATTCATAGATATTTTACTTTACTCTTATTTTCCTTCTTAACCTTCACCTCATTTATCCCATGCATATCTTTTTTATCGGCTTCCATATTACTTTTTTTTTTAATTCGCCACTAAAATTACCATCGTTTTTATAATCAGCTGATGCATTCAGTTATGATATACGTTAATAAAACCATTATTCACTTTTATCTGCTGCTAATATATATTTTAGCACTATGTGCTTTCTACTCACCTATTCACCTTTTATCAGTAAAAACCTTACTTGGTCTTATTTATTATTTTTTCCAAACACTTAAGTTTTCTTCATTCCTTAAACTCCAGAACTGATCACCTTTTACTCATTTTGTTTCCACCTCTGTTTTCCAATAGACTAATTTAAATGTCTCAGAAAAACAACATTCCCTTTCACCCGTTCCTTTTAGTGTATTTATATCATCGCCTTGCTGTCCACACGCCTTACATTTACTTAACTATCAAACAATTTGTCGCTGCCACCTCTTCTCTTAGAATTAAAATCCGTCAATGAAAACTTTATTCGTTGTTAATATAATACTAACATTCTCTCCTTCCTTCCTCTTTGCAGTCACCTCCAAGACACCTTTTGCAGCTCAACACGTGTCGTTTTTTTACACACACTACAACCTTTTAACCAATATGCCGATACCATTTCCTTTCCTCAGTAATTAAAATCCGTTACTGAAAACATTACTCGTTCATATTAGTTGTGAATGTGTTCCTGGCACTTTTCCCTTCCATACCTTTTGCATTCACTTCTTATACTCTTTTTACAGTTCTTTGGCATTTTTTTTTACTGTGATTTCCGTGCGTTACTGAAAACATATTAGTCTTTTCATCAGGTGCTGATAAAGTTTTGTGCTTCTCATAACTTTGCTTTCGTCTCATTACTTTCTTTTACTTGGTGCTCTTCTACCTTTGTCTCCAACACGCTAATTAAGCATCAGCTATATATTTTTCTTTTGTCTGCTCCGCAGATATTTTCTGTGTATTTATTTATAATTCCTCTCCATCCTCCCATTTCCTTCTACTTCTTCATTTCCAACAAAATAGTTTAATAATTCGATAAAAAGTTTTTTTTTTTTTTTATATTCATTTGTTTATATTTTCCTCCATCTATACCTCCACCTCTCCTGTTCCTCGCTGTTCCTCTCTCCCACCTTTCCTGTTTCTCCCTTTCTCTCTCCTTCACCTTTACTGTTTCTCCCTCTTCTTCTCCTCCACTCCTCCTGTTCCTCCCTCCCCCTCTCCTTCACCTTTCATTTTCCTCCATCCCCCCTCCTCCACCTTTCCCGTTCATTCCTCTCTCTCTCCTCCACCTTTCCCCATTCCTCCCTCTCCCTTACTTCCACCTCCCCTCCTCCTCCCTCTCCACCTTTAATCTCCACCGCTCTCCTCCCATTCATCTCCCTTTCACCTCCACTCTTTGCCTTCGCTCTTTCTCTTTCTTTCCACTTCCACGTTTAGCATATCCTTCCTCTTCTTTCATCCTCTCTCAGCACTGTCTCTCTCTCTGTTTTCCTCTTCCTCACTCTTTTTGCTGTATTCGCTGCCTTCTTTTCCTTTTTATTCATTCATTCTTAATTGACATCTACATCTGTTATATCTTTCGTCTTTCTCTTCCGTATTTTTTCCACATTCAGTTTACTTTTCTCTTCCTCCTTTATTCAGCACTCTTCCTTCTTCCTCCTTCTGCTTCCTCTTTCACATCTCTCTCGTCATCACCCTTTTTCTCCTTCTTCCTCTTTCACATTTACTCTTCCTCCATCTTTCTCTCTCGTGATCATCCTTTTTCTACTCCATTCTCGTTTTCTCTTCCTTTTTTTCTTTTTTCCTCATTCGCATTCAATCATCACTTTATCCTCTCCTTTCTTCCACATTCTAATTGATTTTCTCACCCACTCCCTCTTTCGTCTACATTCACCCACTCTCTTACCCTTGTTTTTTTTTCTTCCACAGTCACATCCACTTTCTTTTTCTTTTCTTCCCCATTGTTTTTTTCTCCCCTCTACACAGCCGCTCTCCGTTCATCTTTCTTTTTCCTCCTCTCCTCCACATTCACAGCCACTCGCCCTTTCTCTTCCTTCTGCCATCTCCCACATTCTTCTACTTTTATCACACTCTCCTGTCAGGCTTCATTTTCAGCATACCAGTGTGCTTTTTTTTCCTAATTTTTCCTTCCGTCTCTTTGTTGGTCTTGCTGGCTCAACTTTTTACATTTTGATCGGCGTCAACAGATTGTCTATCTTCATATTGATGTTGTTATTTTCAAGTTGTTTTCCTGGCTTACCCATGAAGTGTAGACATGACATTGTATAATAGCATTTGTTAGTCCTGATGAACCCTACATCATGGCATTATAAACATTTTTTTTTTTTTTTTTTTTTTTTACGTCTTGGCCTCCGGCGCCGGTAGGCCTTCAAAGTAGGGCCTGATGGTCGGCCCCATCCCGTTGTGGCGCAGGCAAGTGTTTATAGTGGCGCCATCTTTACTTTTCAGCATTTTCCATTTTAGACCCCTAGTTGCATAATATAAATTGTTGGGTGTGTTGGAGGGTCATGTGACGCCGATCTAGCACAGTTTTTGTGCTATTAACACTTGTTTTAGTCTTCTACACCACTGTTTAACCTCACCTATTATTCCCTCTATCTTGAATTTATTTTTCTTTTATTTTTTTTATACTCCCATTTTCTAAACATTTTCAAGATTAATCAGTTCGATTTTCTGTATTTTTTTCTAGTCCTTATTTTTTTTGTTGTTATTTAGTTCCGTTCGTCTCTTCATAATGTTTTTGCTTCTTCCCTCTGCTCAACCGTTTAAAGATTTATTTCATTTACCTTACTCCTCCCTTACCTGCCTGCCCTTTATTTTTACCTGCTAACATTTTCAGTACTAAACAATTCTTTATAATCTGTTGCAGTTCAAATCAAAGCTCGTCTTGTTTTACTTCTGTTGACCAGTTTTTGGACATATGTTTTATTTACTTTTTATCCCCATCACCCTGACACCATCCTTAGACTTTAATTTTCCTTTGTGTAGTATTTGTTTTTTCTCCTCTACATTTTATACACATATTTTTCAAAGATTTATTTCGTTCTCACCTTAACTGGCCACTCCCCCCTGCACGCCCTTCCTGCCCGCCACCACCCCCAGTACTCTCTCATGTCTCCCCCAAATCGCCCTCCTTCAGCACTCTCCCTCACCCAATCCCCCCTTTCTTCTCCTCCCTTCCTTCTTAGCCCCCATTCCTTCTCCTTATTTACTTATTCCTTCCATTCCTTACCTCACCCATTCCTTCCTCACGCTCACCTACCTAACCTCAGCCATCAGTTTACCCCCTTCCCTCCCTTATCTTTCCTCCTCCATCAACTTGCTCCCTTCTTCTTCTTCTTCTCTCCCTTCCTCCTTACCCCCCTTCCCTCCCCTTACTTTCCCGCACCCACCACTATCCTCAGTCCACTTCCCCTCCCATCCTTCTCCCTCTTCTTTTCTTTCTATTACTTCCTCCATCCCCTTTCTACTTCTCCTTTCCTTCTTAACCCCATCCCATCCCCTCACTAACCCTCACCACTAACCCCAGCCATCAATTCCCTTCCCTTCCTTCTCCCTCTTCTCTACTCCCTCGTACCTCCACCTCCCCCCCCTTTCTTCTTCCCTTCCTTCTTATCCCCCATTCCTTCCCCTTGCTTTCTCTCACCTACCACTTTACCCAACCATCAATTCCCCCTCCCCCTTCCCCTCCCTTTCTTCTGTTATTTTTTTCTCTTCCCTCCTACCTCCTCCACCATCGTAATCTCCCCTCCCTCCTCCTCCTGTTCTCTCTCCACTTTCGTCCCCTTACCCTCCCCTCCCCTTCCCTCTAATACTCTAGCACAACAAACTCAGCAACTGGATTATCTGAGGTCCAAAGCGATCCTTCACAAGGGTTCAAACAGGTAAAGAAGCCGAAAAATACACCAGAATAACCGTAGCCTAAGTTTAGATGCGAAGGACGACACAGTGTATCTGATCCATGCGGGAACCAACGACCTTCAGTCAACTCAAATTCAGGACCTGTTAGCAAAATACCGTCAAGTCATTCGGAAATACAAGACCAAGTGCCCTCACATCATCGTCTCTGGAATTCTACCGAGAGTCAATACGTTCGCCGGATACAACAACAGTAAAGCGTACGGCGTCAACACTAGTCTAAAGCAGTTATGTAACGATGAAGGCGTAGGGTTCATGAACGCATGGCATCACTTCAACCAGCGCCCAGATTTGTTTTGGGAGGACGGACTCCACTTGAACGAGGTTGGTTCGGCGCGGCTAGGAAGGCTCCTGAACGATGCAGTTGAAAGCTTCTCGAAAAGCTATTCAAAAAACTGGAGGCGAGGGCAAGGCAAAGGCAACCCTTGATCAACCGAACCGTAGCGTCGATGCGGCTTGCAAGAAACTGTGTAACCAACGACGCCTCCGACAAGCGAACTCATTCAACACGACGCGGCCAAACCAGTAGTCACATTTCCATTTTGTACACAAATGCACGCAGTCTATTACCCAAAACGGACGAAATTAGGGCGTATATTGCAACTGAGAAACCAGATGTGGTAGCCATCACAGAGACTTGGGCCAACTCTGCACATCTAGTATCTGAACTGTCATTTCCCGGGTACGAAAGCTTCCAAAAAAATCGAATGCACAAGAAAGGAGGAGGAGTAATTTGCTACGTAAAAGTACGCTCCCTGCCATAAAAATAGACAAACAGGACGCAGAGAATTACGACTCCGTCTATGTGGAAATAACTGCGAATAATAAGAAACTAACACTTGCGACCGTATACAGGCCTCCAAAACAACAGGTAGCCGATGACACTGCCCTGTACGAAGAGCTTCACTCTTTAACACAAAGTATAGAAGCAATAATAATTGGGGACTTTAATTGCCCTAACATTGACTGGGGACAATTGACTGGAGATCAAGAGGATAACAGGCTTATAGAAATGGTGGAGGATTCGTTCCTCACTCAAGTTGTAACTCAACCAATAAGAGAAAACAATCTACTGGATCTGGTATTAGTAAGCGACCCCGACCTCATTCGCGACTGTGAAGTTGGTGAAAAAATTAACGGTTGCGATCACCACTTAATCCGTTTCATTGTCAACATAAGTCACAAACTCGTAGACAATCCGTCAGTGATACCAGACTACAAAAAAGCAAATTTCAACCTAGCCCGTGAGCTGCTTCCCTCTGCGACCTGGGACCAACTTCACCTAACCGACAATACAATCGACAACGTGTGGAACAACTTCAAAGATAAGCTTTTGGGAGTAGAAAAGGCTACAGTGCCGACGAAACCCAGGCGAGTAAATGGTGCCGTAGATCCACCGTGGATGACCAGAGAAATAAAAAGGGCGGTAAACTTAAAAAAAAGGAATTATAACCTAATGAAAGAGAATGACACGGCCGAAGCCAGTACTCAGTACCACAACAGCCTCAGAGCTTGTCGCACCCTTATTCGGTGTAGTAAACGCAACTACGAAAAACAAATAGCGCGTGACATCAAGACAAACTCAAAAAAATTCTTCACATACATCAGATCGAAAAGAAAGTAAAATCAATATTGGTCCCCTGACAGACGAGACTGGAGCTGCAACTTAGGACAGTAAACAGATGGCCAGAATCCTCAACAGTAACTTCGCATCCGTATTCACAGTCGAGAACATCGACACCATGCCCGAGAACCCTGACCCGCCGAGGGGAATCACGCCCTGAAAATTGACTCAATATGCGACCAAGAAGTGAAAGAGTATTTGGATAAACTCGACACGAACAAGTCAACAGGACCTGACGGTTTGTCCCCGCGGTTATTGAAAGAGCTTAAACAACAAATACTTCAGCCACTCACTAACATATTCAACCAGTCTGTTCAATTGAAAAAGGTCCCGGAAGACTGGAAGATGGCGAACGTAACACCAATTTTCAAAAAAGGAGACAAAAGCGTTGCATTAAACTACAGGCCCATAAGTTTGACATCAGTGGCATAAAAAATACTCGAAAAGATTATTAGTGACAAACTTGTTAAGTTTGTAGAAGACAATAATGTAATCTCCGACACCCAGCATGGCTTCAGAAACAAGCGCTCCTGCCTAACGAATTTATTAGACTTCTTCCAAGGTATATATAAGAACTGGGATGCCCACATCCCCAGTGATGTTATATACCTGGACTTTCAGAAAGCCTTCGACAAGGTACCGCACGAGCGACTCCTTAAGAAACTGCACTCGGCGGGCATTGGAGCCAATCTGATCGCGTGGATAAGAGATTGGCTCACCGACAGAAAACAACGAGTACTACTCAACGGACAGCCTTCCGATTGGCTTCCAGTCACTAGTGGAGTGCCTCAAGGGTCAGTGCTGGGACCCATTCTCTTCATCATATAATATCAACGACCTCGAATCAGGACTGAAATCCACAATATCGAAATTTGCTGATGACACTAAGGTGGGGGGGAAAGGGCCTCACAAAGACCGACTGCGAAATCATTCAGAAAGACCTCAATCACATTATCGAATGGTCGGAAAAATGGCAAATGTCCTTTAATGTTGACAAATGCAAAGTCATGCACATTGGGTCCAGAAATAGTAACCACACATACATCATGAATGGGAGACCTCTGCAAGCGATGCAGGAGGAAAAGGATCTTGGAGTCACTATCAGTAGTGACCTGAAACACGCGAATCACTGTAAAAAAGCATACAACAAAGCCAACACTATGCTCGGGTTCATAGCGAGGAACTTCGAGTGTAAAACGCCAGACGTGATGCTATCCTTGTATAATTCCATGGTAAGACCGCACCTCGAGTATGCAGTACAGTTCTGGTCTCCTAATTACAGAAAGGATATTGATTTACTGGAAAGGATTCAGCGACGCGCCACGAAAATGATACCAACCTTGAGGGCTCAACCGTACGAGGAACGACTCAAGCGACTCAATCTCTTTACATTGGAGAAAAGACGCCTACGAGGAGATATGATTCAAGTCTTCAAGTATCTTAAAAAATTCAATAACGTCGATTACTCCAATTTCTTTGAATTGCAAACCAACCTAAGAACTAGAAATAACGGTTTACCCATTCAGTCTAGTCGATGTAACACAGACATCGGAAGGAGTTTCTTTTCAAACCGAGTCATCCGTCACTGGAACAATCTTCCTTCAGAAGTAGTAAATGCGAATACTATCAACTCCTTCAAATATAGAATCGACCGTCACTTCGCTGCGTCGGAAGTAAACTGAATATTGAGTTGCTTTCATCTGCTCCTCAATATCGAGGTGCTTTCATCTGCTCCTCAATGTCGAGGTGCTTTCATCTGCTCCCCAGGCCCCAGGCTGTCGAGCAAATTAAATCACCAAAGCGGGCAACCTCGTAATGAGCCAATAGGCTTTCTGTTGCCTGCGTTTCCATGTTTCCATGTTTCCATGTTTCCTCCTTCAGCAAACCCCGTGACCCGTTTTTGTGCGTCGATAGTTAACGGGATAAACTTTATCTGGTCAGTCCATCACGAGTGTCTGTAAAGTTCTGCTCCATCCTGCGGTTGTCGAGAGATTTTCTGCCCGCCCCGCCGCCACCACAAAGACCACCAATAGGGAAAGGGAATATAATAGCCTAGAATAGATTGGAATAGAAAGGGAAGATAGAATGGCTTTGTAATGCACTATTTTGACGGTCCAGTAAACGTGTTGGCAGGAAAGATTTCTATGTTGGTGGGATAAGACAACAGTACGAGCTTCCGTGTTTTCTCTCGATTTTCTATTTTTTTGCATTCCTTGACTCTAAGCTTCAGTATATTGGTAAAGCTTGAGAATGATATACTTGTGTAAAGATTTTTTATGGGGATAACTGTCTTATAAATATGTGTTATATATTTTTTTTTCTATTTTTTCTGTTTTTTATTTCTTTTGTTTCTTACCTTCAGTATGTTGGTAAAGATAAAGAATGACACTTGATAGATGTATGTTTTTTCTCGGTCGATTATTTCTTCCGTTGACTTTTAACCTCAGCGTATTGGCAAAGTTTAAGGAGGATGCCTGACAGACGAATTGGAGCGTGTACTCTTCCCTTCGCACCGGCAAGACCAAATCAAGCTTAAGTTTTTACTTTCAGTCAGTGTGGATAGACTCGCATTCCATCGGTCATTAGTTCCAGAGCCATTATTGGTTAACGCGTGCAGACCAAGAGTTGCGGGAGTGATTAAGTACGTCGGTGTATCATAAATGGTCTAATTGGGACGTAAGCTTTGAAAATTGAACCCAAATAAAAATGGATTCCTTGGTGCCTCTTTTCCCTTCTTACCGTACAAATGAGTGTCGACTGTATTAGAGAAAGTAGTTAAGTAAATGGAGATAACATACATACAGTAATAAGTAAATACATAAATAAACATATAGCTGAACATGTCCATTAAGAAATTTATACGTAGCGAACGAAAGAAAATATCTGAATGAATAAATACGAGTATAGTAAATAATGAACGCAGACAAGTAGATTTGTAAAGAAAGTAAATGGTAAAGAAAGTAGATACTAGAAATAAATAAACAAGCCATTATAGTAAACCTGTAAGTAACACAAGTATAGTGGGGAGTAAACAGTGCGCTGAAGACAGCAAACAAACCATATCTCCTCACACCCGCCTTCCCGGCACAGAACCAAGCCACCGCCAGGGCCGCTCATCCCTGCCATACAGTGATCTCATCCAGCATCTCATCCAGGCGACCACACTGCTTCTTGGCTGTTGTTTCTTATCCGCCAGTGTTTCGGCGAGTCTTGCGTAGAAGCTCTGCGCCCTTGGTCCCATCCCTCCTGCCGTCGTGAATACTACCGGGGTGAAGGAGCCCTGGTCCACATTCTGTATTCTTTCTTCATATGCTCTGTTCTTCTCTTGTTCGTTTCTTCTGTGGGCTGCATCAAGGGTCAGGTCTCTGTGGCAATGGGCCATGGGATCAAAGATCCTTATGTCAAAATATGCCCTTTGTCCACGAGTCCAAAACCCTCTGGCGCTAACATCCACTCGTGCTTCGTTCGAAACATTAGCGGTGCGTCTGGCGAGGTGTTCGCCTTGCAGAGAGAGCAGCATGGGTTCCACAGTCACGTCGTGGCAGACTTCTTTCAGCATCTGAGCTGTTACGTCTCTTACTTCATCATGTCTCATGCAGACGAAACCTCCTCTCTTGCATGTCATGGCATGATTTTGGTTGAAGGGTGAGCCACAGTTACACATGTTTGGGAGCCCATCCACTGGCCAGCCATACCTGAGGGCAAGGGCATCAGTAAATTCTTGTTTGTTTAAGTTGAAGCCTTTTGCCCTGATAGGTAGTGTGGTTAGCCAGTTTGAAGCGCCCACTTCCTGTGCAATATCTGCCCTCCTCCTTGTGTCTTCTGGGAGTTCTCTCATTAGGTCACTCAGAGTGTCTCTCTGTTTTCCTTCTCTGTTTTTGGAGATTTCATTCCTTAGTGACCTAATATCTTGAGGGTTGTCTTCTCCCCTTTCATTTTGATTGGTAATATATCCGGTCAAGGAGGCTGTGATTCGGATTGAGTTCCCGAATTCAGACTCAGCCAGATTTTGCGGGTTGGTGATGCCGAGCCCACCCATTCTTGGCGGCAACTCCAGCAATCTTCTCTCCTGGTCACTGGGACATCTCCCATTTGCTATCGCCGGTATGAAGGTGTTTCTGATAGCATCTTCCAGAGGTTCTAGTAACGGAGCAACATCAGGAACTGTCCTCATGAGGTAGTTCCATTTATGCTTGACACCGTACGTAAATGCTGCGTAGGCTGCCTGCGGTTCTGTTTTGGCGATCTCGCTCAGTCTCTGCAGTTCGGACTCCCAGCGCTTTACAGCCGTTTTCACATATTCGGTTTTGTATTCAGCTGTTCCAATGGCTGCCCCGAGGTGTCTTTCTCCAGTCACTGACAGTTTCACGTTACTGCCCTGGAATGCTGTTTTGGCCCGATCGTATGCCTCTGGTTTTACAATCACCACAGACTTCGTGGCGTTGGGATGGTACCCTATTTTAGGGCCATGTTCATTGACGAGGTCCCACCATTTCCTGAGGTCTGCAGACTTTCCTACCCCGGTGAGGTCATCCGCATACGCCACCTGTTTGACGTTGGTGTTTTCATGGCGGATGATGTCCTGCAACTTCATCATTCCCAGGGCAAACATTGCTATGGCCACTGGGTCCCCTTGGGTGGTGCCCTCTGAGGATTGTATGGCCACCGGGTCTCCAAGTCGTTGGTCATTATGACTGCTGATGAACAGTCTGGCAGGTTCCTTGTATGTATTTTCAATATATTGGGCGAATATAGGGCACTTGATTTTGATGTTGTGCAGTGCTGTTTCCCTATTGATGTTGTTGAACGCATTTGCAGCGTCCACCATCAGCACCGCCTCGCATTCTGGGTCTTCGAACATTCTCCTGACAGCGTGAATGGCCGCTTCACATCCAGCCTGCTGACCCGCACACACTTGAGGTTTCCCACCGCCTTCCTCGTCGTCCTTCACCACCTCCATGACAGCCTTGCCTATGATCCTCCTGAGCACCTCCCCTATCCCGATGGGGCGACAGCCTGGTTTTTTATCCAGCGGGATGAGCCGGCAGGCCATCAAAGGCTCGAGGTGTTGGCAATTCTCTGACGCCAATTTTCTTGCTAGGGCGGCTATTGCGTCGCGAAGATCCACAGCTGGATTCCCAAAGATGTTCTTACTGAGGAGGTGTTTCCACCCCTTGGCATCCAAGCCTGATGGTCCAGCCGCTCCCTGCGTGTGAAGGGCGTGCTTCCAGATCACGTCACCGCTAATATGGTCGAAGACAACTCGATGCGGTGGGGTGTAGTCTCAATGGAACTTCATTTCTGGGTGTGCAGGTCTAGCATCTGGATGCTTGTCCTTGAGGATCTGGCGTGTCTCTTCCGTCATGGGAAGGACTCCCGCTGCCTCATCTTCTATTGACAGTGATCTAGTTGCCATGGCCACTTTGCCTTGTCTCATCTTGTCAGCAAAGTTTCTAGCCCTGTCGTTACTGTCCTTCTTGCGACTGTTACGTCTGCCTAGTCTCTCCTGCAGTGTTTAGCCTCGTCAAGTAGCTTCCGGACGTCCCTTTCCTCCACAGCTCCATTCTTCTTTGTACCGCCTTCACGTCCTCAGATTGTTTCGACTTTTTGTGAGTCCGTTGGCATAATGAGGTGCGGTAGTATGGCCAGAATCTTTAAAGCGTAGGGGGCGATTTGCGTGGAGTTGTTGTACGCTCTAATGAGGTAGGTTTTCTCCTCTATCAAGGTTTTGGTGGCGTTACATCTCGGGGCCTCAAATACGTTATTGGAAGAAAACGTTACCACATGATTGTAAGCGTCTCGCACCCACTCCTCTGTCTCCTCGAGTGTCCACCTCTGCCAGAAGCGGAGCTCGCGCGAGGCGTCCTCACCCTGGTCACCTTGCCCTTGTCTCTCGCCACCTGCACCCCCCTCCACCTGATCATCTCCAGCGCCTTCATTGGCCTGTCCACCCAGCACCACTTGTGGTTGCTCCCCATTTTCCACATCCTGCCGTTGATTGTTTGGGTTTCGACAATCTCCACCTCTCTTACAGTTTACACAGGGCTGGCCTCGTCTACTACTACTACTACTACTACTGCTGCTGCTGCTACTACTACTACTACTACTACTACTACTACTACTACTACTACTACTACTACTACTACTACTACTACTACTACTACTGCTACTACTACTACTACTACTACTACTACTACTACTACTACTACTACTACTACTACTACTACTACTACTACTACTACTACTACTACTACTACTACTACTACTACTACTTACTACTACTACTACTACTACTACTACTACTACTACTACTACTACTACTACTACTACTACTACTACTACTACTACTACTACTACTACTACTACTACTACTACTACTACTACTACTACTACTACTACTACTACTACTACTACTACTACTACTACTACTACTACTACTACTACTACTACTACTACTACTACTACTAAATGATACCTCCACCCATGTTTATTTTCCCGACACATAATCATGGAGGGCTCCATAGCTTGGAGGTCATTAGCCCCAACTCTGTTCGCTAATGACTGTGGCATCCAACCATATCGCTAATACTACCTGACACTAAATCACCTATCATCTATTACGTCTAGATCCCCCTTTCCTTCCCTACTCAAGTCACTCCCGACCCACCCTAATGTCACTCTCCATCACTGTGGCTTCATAGTCCATATTGGAGATGTTGGTGGCTTTTGGGCCAGAGTGTCTGGTGCCCCTGAGACATAGGATGGCCGACCTGAGCAGGGAGAACGAGGGGCGACACCTCATCCAGGTGACAACGTGACTCCTTGGCTGATGCTTCTTTCCTGAGATTAGCTCCGCGAGGCGTGCGTAGAAGCATTGGGCCCTGGGACCCATCCCGCCGGATGTGGTGAAGACGAGGGGGGTGAAGCTGCCCTGATCCATATGTTGGATTCTTTCACCGTATGCCCTTGTCTTCTCCTGCTCGTTCCTGTGGTGGGCGGCTTGCAGGGGCAGCTCACGGTGACAGGCAGCCATCGGGTCGAATATGCGGATGTCCATGAACGCCCGCTGTCCGCGCACCCAGAATCCGCGGGCACTTACATCAACCCGTGCCTCCTGTGAGGTATTGGCTGTCCTGTACCGAAGGTGTTCGCCGTCCAGGGGAAGCAGTGCCGGCTCGGTAGTGACGTCTTGGCATACCTCCCCGAGCATGCTGGCTGTCAGATCCCTCACTTCATCGTGTCGAATACAGACGAAGCCTCCTTTTTTACATGTCATGGTGTGGGTGACATCATTTGCTGATCCACATGCACAGAGATCAGGCAGTCCCTCAATCGGCCAGCCATATCTCAGAGCAATGGCGTCGACAAATTCTTGTTTGTTGAGGCTGAAGCCCTTTGCTCTGATTGGTAATGACGTTAGCCAGTTAGAGGCGCCTGCCTCCTGTGCTGTGTGTATTTTTCTACCCATTTATGTGGACAGGTGGTGTGTAAGACGGTCCAGCTCGTCTTTTTGGGCGTGTTGCCTTTCTTCTGAGATTTTTCTTTTAATATCTCTTATTTCTGTTTGGTCTATCTCGCCCTCTGCCTCCTGAGCGATGATCCTGTTGATGAGTGACCTGGTAAGGCTGATGGAGTTTTGGTTCTCCTTATCTGCCAGCTTCTCAGCGTTGGTGATCCCCATCCCACCCAGTCTTGGGGGGAGTGCTAGCATATCCCTCTCCTCCTCCCCCAAAGCATGAGATTTCACCAGCGCCGGCAAGAATACATTCTTGACGGCATTTTCAATGGTCGGAGGTGGACTGATGCCGGGGATGGTGCGCATCAGGAACGTCCACCGATGTTGGATGCCGTGGGTGTACGCTGAATAGGCAGCGTGTGGCTCAGTCTTGGCAATGGCAGACAAAGCTTCTATTTCCTTCACCCATTCAGCTACTTTGTCTCCCACGTACTCCTTCTTATATACCTCTGTCCCGATCACTGCACCTAAGTGTCGTTGTCCGTCTTTTGTCACAATGACGCCACTTCCTCTAAAAGTTTCTGCGGCATGGTCATAATGTTCAGGTTTGACAATAACTACTACTACTACTACTACTACTACTACTACTACTACTACTACTACTACTACTACTACTACCATTACTACTACTACTACTACTACTACTACTACTACTACTACTACTACTACTACTACTACTACTACCATTACTACTACTACTACTACTACTACTACTACTACTACTACTACTACTACTACTACTACTACTACTACCCGAGTCCTCTTCAGCAGCAGCAGCAGCAGCACCCACCTCTCCGTACACTCCTGCTTCCCCATCTTTCTGTGCTGTTTTCTCTATAGTTTTCCTTTCCTCGGAAGATATTGTTGTCCATTGACCCTTCCGTGCACACACACACACACACACACACACACACACACACACACACACACACACACACACACACACAGTTTATATTTGTTTTTTTGTTTCTTTCTCTGTTTTTCTGTCTGTCTCTTCATCAGTCTCTATTTCCTGTGCGTGTTGTCCCTTATCGTCCACTTGTTTCCTGCCTTCCTTGGCGCTGCTTCCTCGTCCTCGCCTTGGTGGGTACGTGCGCCACACCCAGGGTGACGGAGGCGAACACCGGGGCAACGTGCAGCTGTAGGGTGTGTGTGTGTGTGTGTGTGTGTGTGTGTGTGTGTGTGTGTGTGTGTGTGTGTGTGTGTGTGTGTGTGCCCCCAACTTGCACTTGGCTGAGAGAACCTTCCTGTGCTGTACGGAGTCACTGTTTTTTGTTACAGTCTACGGTTGTGCTGTGTGTGTTCATCCGTTCTCTCTCTCTCTCTCTCTCTCTCTCTCTCTCTCTCTCTCTCTCTCTCTCTCTCTCTCTCTCTCTCTCTCTCTCTCTCTCTCTCTCTCTCTGTTCCTCTCTTCTTCTTCTCATAACATTTTTTCAGGGTAACTTTTATGAACTTCTGTGAAAGTGTTTTCTTTCACAACCGATTCGTTTTCTGTTTCAAGTCTAAGATTTAGAGTGTTGATAATCTTTTCAGTGAGTGACTAAGAGAACTGTGTCAAGGAAACCTGTTTTTCGTGTTTTATTTAGTGAGGCGCAACATTTGCTCTTCCCAAGCCAATGAAATAGTACTTTGAAACACAACACACATCGTTACGCCATGCAGAGGAAGCAGCGTGTGGAGTATGCATCTCACCTGTGTGTGTGTTTGGGGGGGGGGGCTCATATGCACAGCTGTCCTGGACAGAGTGGAGGAAAGCTCTTCGTCTCATCAACTGCCCTCCTCTTGCTGACAGTCTTCTGCCTCTTAAATTCCGCCGCCATGTTGCCTCTCTTTCTTTATCGATATTTTCACGCTGACTGCTATTCTGATCTTACTAACTGCATCCCCCTCCCCCCCCCTCCCGCGGCTCCGCTGCCCAGGACTTTCTACTCATGCTCATCCCTATACTGTCCAAATCCCTTATGCAAGAGTCATCCAGCATCTTCACTCCTTCATCCTCACGCTGGTAAACTCTGGAACAATCTTCCTTCATCTGTACTTCCTTCTGCCTGCGACTTGAACTCTTTCAAGGTGAAAGTATCTTGACGCCTCTCCTCCCGAAGTTGGCCTCTCTTTCGGCCACTGCAAAAAAGTCAAATAACGCCAAAAAGTGATGTTTTGTGGGACATCTGGAGACAGGTAACGAGAGTGTTTTACCTAGCCGAATAAAAAGCTCGTCGTTAGGGCATTGAAAAATTCAGTAAGTTAATACACTCGTAAGGAGATGTTTTAGTTCATTCGTAGCTCTGCCATTCCGCAAGAGTCTGCCTTAAAATGGTCCCTCACGATAGGGGACATTGATACACTTCTGGCTCAGGACCTCAATGTTACTGTGTCCAGGAGAAGGAACTGGCAGAGGGAGGGAGAGAGGGAGAGGGAGAGGGAGAGGGCGGAGGAGTAAAGAAATGAAATAACTAAAGGAGCTGAAGAAGGGAGGATTTCTCCAGAGTCTGCCTTAAAATGGTCCACGTCACTGTAGGAGAGACGGACATATTTCTGGCTTCAGTATTACTTTGTCCACGAGAAAGGACTGGCAGAGATCGAGAGAGAATCTCTCTCTCTCTCTCTCTCTCTCTCTCTCTCTCTCTCTCTCTCTCTCTCTCTCTCTCTGGAACAATCTTCCTTCATCTATACTTCCTTCTGCCTGCGACTTGAACTCTTTCAAGGTGAAAGTATCTTGACGCCTCTCCTCCCGAAGTTGGCCTCTCTTTCGGCCACTGCAATCTATGTAAATATCTCTCTCTCTCTCAGTGGCTGGGTGCTGAATTCAGGGTTGCAGTAGTTATAATTGTAATTTAATTCAAATGTAATATATAACAGTTTCATTGTAATTGTAATTGAATATGCAATTATAGTAAGTAATTGTAATTGTAATTAATTAAACGATGAGGTAATCTGTAATTAATTGTACTTAAAAAGTGGTGGTAGTACTGGGTGCGGGGGGGCGGTGCCGGGGTGGGGGTGAGGGGAGGGCGGTGCAGCGGTGGTGGTGAGGGGAGGGCGGTGCAGCGGTGGTGGTGAAGGGGGGCGGCGCAGCAGTGGTGAGAGGGCAGCAGCAGTGGTGGTGAGTGAGGGGCAGTGCAGCAGTTGTGGTGAGGGGCAGTGCAGCAGTGGTGGTGAGGGGCAGTGCAGCAGTGGTGGTGAGGTGGTGGTGCAGCAGTGGTGGTGAGGGGCAGTGCAGCAGTGGTGGTGAGGGGCAGTGCAGCAGTGGTGGTGAGGGGGCAGTGCAGGGGTGGTGGTGAGGGGATTGCAGCAGTGGTGGTGAGGGGGATTGCAGCAGTGGTGGTGAGGGGGTGCAGCAGTGGTGGTGAGGGGGATTGCAGCAGTGGTGGTGAGGGGGTGCAGCAGTGGTGGTGAGGGGGCAGTGCAGCAGTGGTGGTGAGGGGTGCAGCAGTGGTGGTGAGGGGCAGTGCAGCAGTGGTGGTGAGGGGCAGTGCAGCAGTGGTGGTGAGGGGCAGTGCAGTGGTTGTGGTGAGGGGGCAGTGCAGCAGTGGTGGTGAGGGGGCAGTGCAGGGGTGGTGGTGAGGGGGCAGTGCAGCAGTGGTGGTGAGGGTGGTGCAGCGGCTGTGGTGAGGGGCAGTGCAGCAGCGGTGGTGAGGGGGCAGTGCAGGGGTGGTGGTGAGGGGGCAGTGCAGCAGTGGTGGTGAGGGGGCGGTGCAGGGGTGGTGGTGAGGGGGCAGTGCAGCAGTGGTGGTGAGGGGGGTGCAGGGGTGGTGGTGAGGGGGCAGTGCAGCGGTGGTGGTGAGGGGGCAGTGCAGGGGTGGTGGTGGGGGCAGTGCAGCAGTGGTGGTGAGGGGGCAGTGCAGCGGTTTTGGTGAGGGGGCCTTGCAGCGGTGGTGGTGAGGGGGCTGTGCAGCGGTGGAGGTGAGGGGGGGCGGAGCAGCGGTGGTGGTGAGGGGGGGCGGTGCAGCGGTGGTGGTGAGGGGGGGCGGTGCAGCGGTTGTGGTGAGGGGCAGTGCAGCAGTGGTGGTGAGGGGCGGAGCAGTGGTGGTGGTGAGGGACGGGCGGTGCAGCGGTGGTGGTGAGGGGGGGCGGTGCAGCGGTTGTGGTGAGGGGGGGCGGTGCAGCGGTGGTGGTGAGGGGGGGCGGTGCAGCGGTGGTGGTGAGGGGGGGCGGAGCAGCGGTGGTGGTGAGGGGGGGCGGTGCAGCGGTGGTGGTGAGGGGGGGCGGTGCAGCGGTTGTGGTGAGGGGGGGCGGTGCAGCGGTGGTGGTGAGGGGGGGGCTGTGCAGCGGTGGAGGTGAGGGGGGGCGGAGCAGCGGTGGTGGTGAGGGGGGCGGAGGAGGAACAATGGCACAAAACTCAAATGTTGACAAGTAAATTCAGAGTGCACCAAATTTTTCTTCACCAACGTTGTAGTGCGAGAATGGAATAAGCTTCCACCATCAGTGGTCCAGTGTAACACGATTGACTCCTTTAAAAACAAGCTCGACCGTCACTTCCTTGAACTTAATAATAACTAGAGTAGAAAAGCAACGTTTTGGACCCATTTGATTAACGTAAAATCACTTAGGTTTAAGGACAGACCACCTAGTCTGGACCATGGGGTCTGTGTGGTCTGCTTTTCTATGTAAATCTCTGTAAATCTCTGTCTCTCAGTAGCTGGGTGGTGAGTTCAGGGTTGCAGTAGTTATAATTGTAATTTAATTCAAATGTAATAAATTACAGTTTTATTGTAAATGTAATTGAATATGCAATTATAGTAAGTAATTGTAATTGTAATTAATTAAACGATGAGGTAATCTGTGATTAATTGTACTTAAAAAGTGGAAGTAATACTGGGTGAGGGGGGGCGGTGCAGCGGTGGTGGTGAGGGGAGGGCGGTGCAGCGGTGGTGGTGAGGGGAGGGCGGTGCAGCGGTGGTGGTGAAGGGGGGCGGCGCAGCAGTGGTGGTGAGGGGCAGCGCAGCAGTGGTGGTGAGGGGGCAGTGCAGCGGTGGTGATGAGGGGGCCAGTGCAGCAGTGGTGGTGAGGGGTCAGTGCAGCAGTGGTGGTGAGGGGCAGTGCAGCAGTGGTGGTGAGGGGGCGGTGCAGCGGTGGTGGTGAGGGAGGCGGTGCAGCGGTGGTGGTTGGGGGACGGTGCAGCGATGGTGGTGAGGGGGCAGTGTGCAGCAGTGGTGGTGAGGGGGCGGTGCAGCAGTGGTGGTGAGGGGGCAGTGCAGCGGTGGTGGTGAGGGGGCTGTGCAGCAGTGGTGGTGAGGGGGCAGTGCAGTGGTGGTGGTGAGGGGGGCGGTGCAGCAGTGGTGGTGGTGAGGGGCGGTGCAGCGGTGGTGGTGAGGGGGCAGTGCAGCGGTGGTGGTGAGGGGGGCAGTGCAGCGGTGGTGGTGAGGGGCGGTGCAGTGGTGGTGAGGGGGGCGGTGCAGCGGCGGTGAGGGGGGCAGTGCAGCGGTGGTGGTGAGGGGGCGGTGCAGCAGTGGTGGTGAGGGGGCGGTGCAGCAGTGGTGGTGAGGGGCGGTGCAGCGGTGGTGGTGAGGGGCGGTGCAGCGGTGGTGGTGAGGGGGCAGTGCAGCGGTGGTGGTGAGGGGGCAGTGCAGCAGTGGTGGTGAGGGGGCAGTGCAGCGGTGGTGGTGAGGGGGCGGTGCAGCGGTGGTGGTGAGGGGGCAGTGCAGCAGTGGTGGTGAGGAGGTGCAGCGGTGGTGGTGAGGGGGTGCAGCAGTGGTGGTGAGGGGTGCAGCGGTGGTGGTGAGGGGGCAGTGCAGCGGTGGTGGTGAGGGGCGTGCAGCAGTGGTGGTGAGGGGGCAGTGCAGCGGTGGTGGTGAGGGGGCAGTGCAGCGGTGGTGGTGAGGGGCGGTGCAGTGGTGGTGAGGGGGCAGTGCAGCAGTGGTGGTGAGGGGGCAGTGCAGCAGTGGTGGTGAGGGAGGGGCAGTGCAGTGGTGGTGAGGGGGGTGCAGCGGTGGTGGTGAGGGGGCGGTGCAGCGGTGGTGGTGAGGGAAGGGCGGTGCAGCGGTGGTGGTGAGGGGGGCGGTGCAGCGGTGGTGGTGAGGGGCAGTGCAGCGGTGGTGGTGAGGGGCAGTGCAGCGGTGGTGGTGAGGGGGCGGCAGCAGTGGTGGTGAGGGGGCGGTGCAGCGGTGGTGGTGAGGGGGCCCTGCAGCGGTGGTGGTGAGGGGGGGCAGTGCAGCGGTGGTGGTGAGGGGGCGGTGCAGCGGTGGTGGTGAGGGGGGGCAGTGGTGGTGGTGAGGGGCGGTGCAGCGGGGGTGGTGAGGGAAGGGCGGTGCAGCGGTGGTGGTGAGGGGGGCTGTCCAGCGGTGGTGGTGAGGGGAGGGCGGTGCAGCGGTAGTGGTGAGGGAGGGGCGGTGCAGCGGTGGTGGTGAGGGGGGGCTGTGCAGCGGTGGTGGTGAGGGAGGGGCGGTGCAGCAGTGGTGGTGAGGGGCGGTGCAGCGGTGGTGGTGAGGGGGCGGTGCAGCAGTGTGGTGGTGAGGTGGGGGCAGTGCAGCGGTGGTGGTGGGGAGGGGGGGCGGTGCAGCGGTGGTGGTGCGGGGGGCGGTGCAGCGGTGGTGGTGAGGGGGGGCAGTGGTGGTGGTGGTGGTGAGGGGCAGCAGCGGTGGTGGTGGTGAGGGCAGTGCAGGTGGTGGTGAGGGGGCGGCGCAGCAGTGGTGGTGAGGGGGCAGTGGTGGTGGTGAGGGGGCAGCGGCAGTGGTGGTGAGGGGGGCAGCAGGTGGTGGTGGTGGTGAGGGGGGCGGCGCAGCGGTGGTGGTGAGGGGGGCAGCGCAGCGGTGGTGGTGAGGGGCGGCGCAGCAGTGGTGGTGAGGGGGGGCGCAGCGGTGGTGGTGGTGGTGGTGAGGGGGGCGGCGCAGCAGTGGTGGTGAGGGGGCAGCGGTGGTGGTGAGGGGAGGCAGCGCAGCGGTGGTTGAGGAAAAGAAAGAAGGAACAATAAAACAAAGAAGAGGAGGAGGAAGGAAGAAAGCTGAAGAGAGAGAAGGGAAGGATGTGAGGAGGGAGGATGTGGGAGGAGGCGAGAGAGGAGAGGAGAGAGAGAGAGGAGAGAACGTAAGGAAAAGAGGAAGGAGGGAGGAAAGGAAGGAAGGAAAGGAGGAAACTAAAGGAGGAGAAAACAAGAACACAAACAAGAAAGAAAATGTATATACGTATGAGAGAGAGAGAGAGAGAGAGAGAGAGAGAGAGAGAGAGAGAGAGAGAGATACACACAGACTGACAGACAGACAGACAGAGAGAGAGAGAGAGTACTTCACAGTCCTCCTAAGCCCGTGGTTCCCAAGCAGGTGTCCAGAGAGGTTGTACTCATTTTTTCCTCCATCCAAAGACCATAGATACATTCAAGAAGAGGTTAGATAAAGCCATGGATGGTGAGGTAAGGTGGGGTTGAGTGTACAGGAGCTGCCTTGTATAGGCCAACCGGCCTCTTGCAGACTCCTTACGTTCTTATGTTCTTATGTTCTTATACTGGAATTGGGAGACATGCGGCTCGGAATAACTCTCATACTACTGTACACAACCCTTAACACTGAATGCTTAAGTGCCAGTATTGCTCTGCACTCGCTGACGGTGCCAGGGTGTCATACTCACGGCCCTCGTGACACACTTGGCCCCTGGGATGGTCGTGAGCGGCCCGCGGTATTCCCTGCCTCACCTGTTTCGTTGCATGGGGTCCACAGGTGAAAGAGTGACTGGAGAAGCGGAACGGGACACACACGGCTGGGAACCGCTGACCCAAGCAGTGTCTCAGTGTTTTCTTTCCGTGACTTCCTTCCAAGTATTTTCTGTAAGTCAACGCGAAGAAAGAGGAAAGGACAACTCGCTTCATCGTGTCTGCACGGGAAGGAGACTACGACAACTTCCTTCACTCAGTTCTATGTAATCTTCTGTCCGTGATGTATTCACTAATTAATAATCTTAAGGGGGAGTCTAAATCAGGTTCACTTTGCTTACACTGGGGATTTTTTTTTCTTGTTTTGCATTATTTTCGAAATAATACAGTGGTCTTTTATTTTCCTTCTTTTTTTCTTTTTCTTCTTGATCTCTAATCTGTCTCCGATCCCTGTAAACACACACACACACACACACACACACACACACACACACACACACACACACACACACACACACACACACACACACACACACACACACACACACACACACACACACACACACACACACACACACACACACACACACACACAAACTCACCCTGTTTTTCCGTGTTTTTTTCTTTTCCCTGTTTTTTTCTCCTTTCCCTGTTTTTCCGTGTGTTTTTTCTTTTCCCTGTTTTTTCTCCTCTCCCTGTTTTTCCGTGTTTTTTTTATTTTCCCTGTTTGTTTTCCCTGTGTTTGTCTTTTTCATGTTTTTTTCTCCTTTCCCTGTTTTTTTCATGTTTTTCTTTACCGTTTTTTATCCTTTCCTTGTTTTTTTTCCTCTGTCTTTTTCTTTTCCCTGTTTCTTTCTCCGTGTTTTTTCCCCGTTTTTTCTCCTCTCCCTATTTTTTTTTATTTTCCCTGTTTTTTTCTCCTTTCCCATTTTTTTTCTTTTCCGTGTTTTTTTTCATTTCCCAGTTTTTTTCACTTCCCTGTTTTTTCCTGTTTTTTTTTCTCTTTTCCATATTTTTTTTTATTTCCGTTTTTTCAATTTTCTTTTCCCCGTTTTCTTCTCTTCCCAGTTTCTTTAAAGATTGGACGAGACGAAACGAAACGAAAAGAGAAGAGAAGCGAGTCAGTCTTTCGTTCGTTTCCAAATTCGTTTTATTCATATATTCACCGAGGCGGAGCTTAAGAAAACACACACACGCACGCACGCGCCTTTCTGCTCCTCTCCTCAACTGTATAATAATAGCTTACCTTCCGTCTGAGTCTCGGCCGCACGGAAAATGAATGAAAGGAACCAAGCCAACGGAGAAACACTTGTCAAAAGATCTGCCAAACGGAAGAAAATTCATAAGTAAAAAAAATAAAACGAACCATAGTATTTATTCTCTTAATAAATCAAGCAAATCAAAACAAACTCGTGTATGTCTAAAAACGAATAACAAAAACAACACAAACTAACGACATTCACCACCACACGAATATTATTTCTCGTATATAAGTAAAACAAACGAGCGGTAGTTTTCTTCTCTCTATGGGCCGCATTACAAGTCCAATCCGAGGAGTTTCGGGTCACTACAAAGGTCGGTTTAGGGGCCGCATTACAAGTCCAATCCGAGGAGTTTCGGATCACTACAAAGGTCGGTTTAAGGGCCGCATTACAAGTCCAATCCGAGGAGTTTCGGGTCACTACAAAGGTCAGTTAGGGGCCGCATTACAAGTCCAGTCCGAGGAGTTTCGGGTCACTACAAAGGTCGGTTTAGGGGACGTATTACAAGTCCAATCCGAGGAGTTTTGGGTCACTACAAAGGTCGGTTTAGGGGCCGCATTACAAGTCCAATCCGAGGAGTTTCGGGTCACTACAAAGGTCGGTTTAGGGGCCGCATTACAAGTCCAATCCGAGGAGTTTTGGGTCACTACAAAGGTCGGTTTAGGGGCCGCATTACAAGTCCAATCCGAGGAGTTTTGGGTCACTACAAAGGTCGGTTTAGGGGCCGCATTACAAGTCCAATCCGAGGAGTTTTGGGTCACTACAAAGGTCTGTATAGGGCCGCATTACAAGTCCAATCCGAGGAGTTTCAGGTCACTACAAAGGTCGGTTTAGGGCCGCATTACAAGTCCAATCCGAGGAGTTTTGGGTCACTACAAAGGTCGGTTTAGGGGCCGCATTACAAGTCCAATCCGAGGAGTTTTGGGTCACTACAAAGGTCGGTTTAGGGGCCGCATTACAAGTCCAATCCGAGGAGTTTTGGGTCCCTACAGAATTATTCATCCCGAACTCTGTAGGGACCCGAAACTTCTCGGGTATGACTTGTAATACGCTCCCATCAACCAAACAGAAGAACTAAACAAACTCGTGAATATGTAACAACGAATAACAACATAAACAAACAATATCCATCACTAGACGAACAAAATTTCTTGTTTATAAGTAAAATGTGAATATTTCTTCTCTCTATAAAGCAAACAGAAAACAATACAAACTCGTGCATATTTAAAGAAAATGAATAACAACAACAATAACAAAACTAACGACACTCACCACCGCATGAATATTCTTTCCCATTCATAAGTAAAAAAAAAAAGCTAGTATTTCTTTTCTTTATAAACCAAACAGAAAAACAAAAAAAATCGTGTATCCAGAAGCCTATATAAATTATCGTCCGCAAGTACAACAAAAAACAAAAAGACAAACTCGTGTGTTCAGAAGCCTATATAAATTATCGTCCGCAAGTAAATTATCGTCCACAAGTAAAACAAAAAGACAAACTCGTGTGTTCAGAAGCCTATATAAATTATCGTCCGCAAGTAAAACAAAAAACAAAAAGACAAACTCGTGTGTTCAGAAGCCTATATAAATTATCGTCCGCAAGTAAAACAAAAAACAAAAAGACAAACTCGTGTGTTCAGAAGCCTATATAAATTATCGTCCACAAGTAAAACAAAAGAAAACAAAGACAAACTCGTGTGTTCAGAAGCCTATATAGTTTATCGTCCACAATTAAAACAAAAGAAAACAAATACAAACTCGTGTGAGGAAGTCTATATAAATTATCGTCCGCAAGTAAAACAAAAAACAAAAAGACAAACTCGTGTGTTCAGAAGCCTATATAGTTTATCGTCCACAAGTAAAACAAAAGAAAACAAAGACAAACTCGTGTGTTCAGAAGCCTATAGTTTACCGTTGAAAAGTAAAGTAAGTTTTTCGTTCATAAGTAAACAATAACAACTACTATTTCTTCTCCTAATAAACCAAACAGAAAAACAGACAAACTCGTGTATCCAGCAGCCTTTAGTTTATCGTTCAACAGTAAAAAAAAATAATAAATAAAAAAAAAAAATATAGACGCCACAAAAAGCTCAGCCTGTGCGCGTTCGTTATTGATTCTCTTCTTTCTTTTTTTTTCATTTCATTTATCTTTTTCGTTTTTTTTTCTTTTCTTTTTTTTCTTTTCCCGGTTTCTTCTCTTCCGTGTTTTTTTACATTTCCGTTTTTTCATCCTTCCTTTTTTCTCATCTTTTACGTTTTGTTTTCTGTTCATTGTTTTTTTTTCTTCTTATTGTTTTCTGATCCCGATTTTTCCTTTCCCTTTTATCTTGTTTTCTTTTCCTTTTTTTGCTTTTCATTTTTTTTCTTTCCACGATTTTTCTTTTCCTTTTTTTCCTTTCCTTGTTTTCTTTTATTAATCTTTTTAAGATAAAACGA
>NC_066577.1:1639894-1664894 GCF_024679095.1 Eriocheir sinensis
CAGGCGTTTTAGAGAATTGTTAGGCAGGATACGTGACGCTGGTGGGTCGCCAGTAGTGTGTGGCGTCCTGCCAAGAAGGGGCGTTGGCGATGGATGGCTGTCCAGGGCGATAGCAGTGAACAGCAGACTTGCTGAGCACTGCGAGCGCAATGGGTGGCTGTTCGTGACAATTGGGACCTCTTCTTTGGCAACGACGCCCTCTACGCCCGTGACGGGATACACTTGACGTTCAAGGGTGTTGAGGTTCTCTCAGACTTCCTTGAGCGAGCACTTAGTACCCTGAGGGATTTTTAGTATAGGCGAGGGGGGAGTAATGGGAGCAATGGGAGGAGTAATGGGAGGGGACATCTAGCTCATAATATAACCAGGCAGCTTAGAAGTAATTCTAGAGGAGTAACAGAAGACGGGCTAAGAATCTTCTATACTAACAGCAGGAGCCTCAGAAACAAGATAGACTTACTAAGGGTGAAGCTTGTTCAGAAAATTTTGACATAATAGCGATCACTGAGACATGGATAGACACTGCTAATAGAAATTTTAGATCAGAATTTGAAATAAAGGGTTATCAGATGTTTCACAAAGACAGGAGGGCAGAAAGGAGGTGGAGTTGCGCTATATGTTAAAGACTCACTTAAATGTTTAGTTAACAACTCAGTCAAAACTAACATGGATTCAGAATCAGTTTGGGCGGACGTTTACAAAGGGAAAGAAAAACTAACTCTAGGAGTTATATACAGGCCACCCAACCTTAACAGGCAGGACACGAGTATATTACTACAGGAGATTGGCAGGGCGAGTATGAGTAGAAATGTCTGCGTAATGGGGGACTTTAATTATAGGAATATAGACTGGGAAGATCTAGTGGGTGACCTGGAAGCCGAGGATTTTCTTGAAGTTATACAAGATAATTTTCTTAAGCAGGTAGTTACTGAGCCTACCAGAGGAGATAACATATTAGACTTAGTCCTAACCAATAATGGGAACTTGCTACGTGAGTTGGAGGTGGGGAGAGTTAGGAAATAGTGATCACAGAACGGTTCGTTTAGCTTAGACTGGTAACCTGCGAACCAAACCCAGTGTTAGTGCCAGATTTTAGAAGAGCAAACTACGAGGGCTTCGAAGACATCTTGAAGGGGTAAACTGGGATAATTTAGGGATTCATGAGGGCCAGAACTGCGGATTGGAGAGCCAGGAGAACCAGGTAGAAATGTCTTATAATAATTTAGTTAGAGTAATAGTAGAGGGGCAAGAACAGCATACCACAGCGAACACTTAGAAAAGAAAACAATGATCCTAAGTGGATGACTCGTGGACTAAAACACGAGATTGGGTTAAAGAAGGAATTTATCAGAAAATAAAGAATGGAAACACATCTCAGGGGCCGGTACGTCGAACTATCTAGATTAGTTAAGAAAAACACCAGGATAGCAAAAAGAACTATGAGATCAAAGTAGCAAATGAGGCGAAAAGTAATCCTAAGGGCTTCTTTCAGATGTATAGAACAAAAACACGGGAGAAAATTGGACCGCTGAAAACAAACACAGGGAGCTAGTAGAAAATTACGAAAATATGAGCACATTGTTGAACGACTACTTCCTTTCAGTATTCACACAGGAGGATCGAACGACTATACCGGAAAGAGTTCAGGTGTACGAGGGCGGGGATGGCGATAAATTGAGGGATATAATCATTACCAGGCAAGTAGTTCAGGATGAGATAGATAAGCTTAAGAAGAACAAGTCGCCAGGCCCTGACGGGATATTTCCGAGGGTATTAAAGGAGTTAGGTGATATAATCAGTGACCCACTAACCGACATCTTTAAGATGTCGGTAAATACTGACTATGTGCCGAGCCTATGGAAAGTAGCTAATGTGACGCCGATTTTTAAAAAGGGGGACAGGTCAGTTGCTTCAAACTATCGCCCAATTAGCTTAACATCGGTTATAGGGAAGATGCTGGAGTCCATAATAGCCAGGAACATTCGGGAGCATTTAGAGAAACATAGCTTAATTCACGACTCGCAGCATGGGTTCACAAAAGGTAGGTCATGCCTCACCAATCTCTTGTCCTTCTACAATAAAGTATTTGAGGCGGTTGACAGAGATGAAAATTATGATGTAATCTATCTTGATTTTAGTAAAGCGTTTGACAAAGTTCCTCACCAACGACTGTTGCTTAAATTACAGGCTCACGAGTAGAGGGTAAAGTTTTGAACTGGGTCAAGGCGTGAAAGCTTAGCAATAGGAAGCAAAGAGTGCAAATCAATGGTAAAAGATCTGACTGGGGATGTGTTACAGTGGGGTCCCACAAGGTTCGGTATTAGGTCCACTTTTGTTTATTATTTATATCAATGACTTAGACACAGGAATTAGTAGTGATGTTAGTAAATTTGCAGATGATACCAAGATCGGTAGAGTAATTGGAGTCGGATCAGGACGCTAGTATTCTCCAAGGTGAACTCAACAGATTATATGACTGGGCGGATAAATGGCAGATGGAGTTCAATGTAGTGAAGTGCAGTATTATGTGTGTATGTAGGAAAAACCCTTCACATAACTATTGCTTTAATGACACTCTCATAATTAGGTCTGTGTTCGAGAGGGATTTTGTGGTGTTAGTTATCTCTGATCTCCGTGCAAGGGCAAAATGCATTCAAGCTAGAAATCTAGCTAATATGGTACTGGGATTTATTTCAAGGAGCGTAAGCAACAGAAGCCCCAAGTCTTCCTCAAACTATATTTAGCATTAGTTAGACCTCATCTTGACTATGCGGTTCAGTTCTGGTCACCCTACTATAGAATGGATATCAAAATGTTAGAATCGGTGCAGAGGAGGATGACTAAGATGATTCAGGGGCTGAGAAACTTGCCATACGAGGAAAGACTCAAACAGTTAAACTTGCATTCTCTAGAAAGGCGAAGGGTGCGTGGAGACATGATCGAGGTTTATAAATGGATGAAGGGCTTTAATAAGGGAGACATTCATAAGGTTTTGTTGGTAAAGAGAACCGGGTAGGACACGAAGTAACGGGTTTAAACTGGATAAATTCAGATTCAACAGGGACATAGGCAAAAATTGGTTTACTAACAGGGTGGTGGATGAGTGGAATGCTTAGCAGTCATGTGGTGAGTGCCAATACAATTGTCACATTCAAAATAGACTAGACAAATTCATGGACAGCGATATTAGGTGGGGTTAGATACACGGGAGCTTAGGGTCCAAGGGCTGCCTCGTACAGGCCTACCGGCCTCTTGCAGACTCCTGCGTTCTTATGTTCTTATGTTCTTATGTGTGTGTGTATTTAAGTGTATGTGTGAAAAAATCGTTCACTGATCCTAATGCTGTTTTTTCCTTTCCTTCCTTCGTGTGTGCTTGTGTCTGCGTCTGTAACTGTGTCTGTGTCTGTGTGTGTGTGTGTGTGTGTGTGTCTGTGTGTGTGTGTGTGTGTGTGTGTGTGTGTGTGTGTGTGTGTGTGTAGGTGGCCAAGCTGAGCGTGGCGGCGAGACGTGCCGGAGCGGGTGTTGTGGATGAAGAACTGGATGACACACTCGCCCGTCTACTTCTACAGGTCACACAGCATCAGGTGAGCAGCCCATCCCCTTACCTGCCCGACCTCCTTCCCTCCCTTCCCATTTTCTCCTCTGTTCCTCTCCCTTACCTGTTCCCCCATCTCCTCTTCATTTACCTCTTCCTTTGCTGTCTCTCCCTTACCTCTTCTCTCCATCTCCATTCCCTTCCTTCACCTTCCTCCCTCTCTCCCTCCCTCGCTTACCTCTCCTCTGTTCCTCTCCCTTACCTGTTCCCCCCTCTCCTCTTCATTTACCTCTTCCTTTGCTGTATCTCCCTTACCTCTTCTCTCCATCTCCCTTCCCTTCCTTCACCTTCCTTCCTCTCTCCTCCCTCACTTATTTGATCTCTTTCCTTCCTTCCTTTCCTTAACATTCCTCCATTTCCTCTTTCCCGTCCTATACCTGTTCTACCTCCTCCCTCACTCCCTTTACCTCTCCTTTATTCCTCTCCTCTTCATTTACCTCTTCATTTGCTCTCTCTCCTTCACCTCTTCTCTCTATCTCCCTTCCCTTCCTTCACCCTCCTTCCTCTCTCCCTCCCTCACTTAATCTCTCTCCTCCTTCTCTCCTTTCCTTATCCATCCTCCATTACTTCCCTCCTCCCTCCCTCACTGCCTCACCCTTCCTCCTTTCCTTTCTCCCCTCCTTTATTCACCTTTCTTTACCTCTCCCCTCCATCCCTCCTTCCCTTCCTCTCTTACATCTGTCTCTCTCCTTCCTCACCTTCCTCCCTCTCCACTCTCCTTACTTTACCCTCCTCCTCCTTCCCTCCTTGCTACAACTTTCTATTTCCTTCCTTCCTTTCTTTAACTGTCCTCCCTTTCTCCCTCTTTTACCTTTCATTGTTTCTCCTTCCTTCACCTTCCTCCTTACCTCTCTCCTTAACTGTACCTCTGCTCTCTCTCCTTTCCTCCTTCCTTCACTTTCCTCCTTCCTCTCTTAACTCTCTAACTCTCTTCTCTCTCTCCTTCCATCTTCACCTTCCTCCCTTCCTTCAGCCTTCCTCCCTTCCTTTACCTGCCTGCCATCTTTCTATCTTCTCTTACATCATCTCCCCATTTTCTTTTCACATATTCCTATCTTCTTTCCCATCGTCTTCCCATTTTCTTTCCCATCATCTCCCATTTCATTCACCATCTCCCCATTTCTTTCCCCTCATCTTCCCATTTTCTTTCATCATCTCCCCATTTTCTTTCCATCATCTTCCCATTTTCTTTCCCATCATCTTCCCATTTTCTTTCGATATCTTCCCATTTCTTTCCCTTATCTTCCCATTTTCTTTCCCCCTCATCTTCCCATTCTTTTCCCCTCATCTATTTTCTTTCCCATCATCCTCCCATTTCTTTCCATCATCTCCATTTTCATTCCATCTCCCCATTTCTTTCCCATCATAATCCCATTTCTTTCCATCATCTTTCATTTTCTTCCATCATCATCCCATTTTCTTTCATCATCTTCCCATTTTCTTTCATCATCTCCCATTTCATTCCACCATCTCCCATTTCTTTCCCATCATCATCCCATTTTCTTACATCCATCTTTCCATTTTCTTTCCATCATCATCTTCCCATTTTCTTTCCATCATCTCCCCATTTTCTTTCCCATCATCTTCCCATTTCTTTCCCATCATCTTCCCATTTCTTCCCATCATCTATTTTCTTTCCCTCATCTTCCCATTTTCTTTCCATCATCTTCCCATTTTCTTTCCCATCATCTTATTTCTTTCCATCATCTTCCCATTTTCTTTCCCTCATCTTCCCATTTTCTTTCCATCATCTTCTTTCTTTCCATCATCTTCCATTTTCTTTCCCATCATCTTCCCATTTCTTTCCCATCTTCCCATTTTCTTTCCCATCATCCTCCTCCCATTTTCTTTCCATCATCTTCCCATTTTCTTTCTTTCCCATCATAATCCCATTTTCTTTCACCATCTTTCCTTTTCTTTTCATCTTCCCATTTTCTTTCCCTTTCACGATCTCCCCATTTCTTTCCCATCATCTTCCATTTTCTTTCGATCATCTCCCATTTTCTTTCCATCATCTTCCTTCTTCTTTCATATCATCCTCCATTTTCTTTCCACCATCTCCATTTTCTTTCCCATCATCTTCCCATCTTCTTTCACATCATCCTCCCATTTTCTTTCACACCATCTCCCCATTTTCTTTCCCATCATCCTCCCATTTTCTTTCCCATCATCCTCCCATTTTCTTTCACATCATCCTCCCATTTTCTTTCACATCATCCTCCCATTTTCTTTCCCATCATCTTCCCATCTTCTTTCAGATCATCCTCCATTTCTTTCACACATCTCCCATTTTCTTTCCATCATCTTCCATTTCTTTCATATCATCCTCCATTTTCTTTCACACCATCTCCCATTTTCTTTCCCATCATCTTCCCATCTTCTTTCATATCTCCCATTTTCTTTCCACACACCATCTTCCCATCTTCTAATCCCATACTCATTTCCTACACCTGCCCTTCCCGTCCTCCTCAGCCTTTTCCCTCCTCTCTCCTTCCTTCATTTCCTTCCTCTTCTCTCCCTCCTTCCTTCCTTTCCTCCCTTCCCTTTCTCCATCCCTCTTTCATCTCCCTTCCTCTTCTCTTCCTCCTTCCTCCCTTTCCTTATCTTCCTGTATTCTCTTGATAGATTTTAGTTCTGTTTTTCTTTCTCTCTTTCCCTTCCCTTCCCTTCATCTTCCAACTGTTCATTGTTCTCTAGACTTCAATTCTTTTACTCTGTGTTAGTCTTGTTTATTCAGTGTTTTCATTTCTCTCTCTCTCTCTCTCTCTCTCTCTCTCTCTCTCTCTCTCTCTCTCTCTCTCTCTCTCTCTCTCTCTCTCTCTCTCTCTCTCTCTCTCTCTCTCTCTCTCTCTCTCTCTCTCTCTCTCTCTCTCTCTCTCTCTCTCTCTCTCTCTCTCTCTCTCTCTCTCTCGCCGTACCGTTATTACTCGTCTTTTCGCTCAGGTAATCAAAATGAAGGTTGCAGATAATATTCCCCGAGCTCTTTGAAGATAATAACAGGAATATTACTCTATCTATCTATCTATCTATCTATCTATCTATTTATCTGCCTATTTATCTTTTTATCTATCTATTTTGTCTGTTATTGTTTGTTTCTTTCTTTCTTTCGTCTCTATGGTCATTTCTATTTTTTACTCCTCTGAAAAGATTAAACCCTATAGAATTTTTTACAGCACAGAGAGCAACCTCAGGGCAACACAAAAAGATGTAAAAAACGGCTAAATGTTGCTTTCATATATTGATAGATACAGAGTGGCCGAAAGAGGTCATTTTCGGATGGAGGTGTCGATGCACCCTTCTTGAAAGAGTTGTCATAAGCAAGGGAGGAAATACAGACGAAGTAAAAGGCTGTTCCAGGAATTTACCAGCGAAGGGATGAAGAAAGAATGGAGATGTTGGTTAACTCTCTTACATAAGGGGTTTGCACAGTAGGGATGAAGAGGAGATGAAAGTCGTGTGCAGCAGGGGACGCGGGAGGAGGGAGGCATGCAGGATAGCAAGTTCAGAAGAATAGTCGGCATGAAAATATCGATAGAAGATAGAAATAGATGCAACATGGCGGCATAATTTAGGAGGTAAAAGGCTGTCAGTAAGAGGAGGAGAGCTGATGAGACGAAGAGTCTTAGACTCCAGTCAGTCCAGAAGAGCTGTGTGAGTGGACCCCCCTTGCTCTCTCTCTCTCTCTCTCTCTCTCTCTCTCTCTCTCTCTCTCTCTCTCTCTCTCTCTCTCTCTCTCTCTCTCTCTCTCTCTCTCTCTCTCTCTCTCTCTCTCTCTCTCTCTCTCTCTCTCTCTCTCTCTCCCCCCCTTCCATTTTTTATATGTCCGTAAGTGTTCTGTTATAATCCGTAGCTGCACTTTATCCACGCTCGCCAATATTCCTTCTCTCTAAGTATAATCGGTTTGTCTTTTATTATTTTCACCATTTTCCTTTCTCTATCTTTCTTCATTTTTTGCTTCCTCTTTCTCTTTGATAAACTGTTCTATATTTCACTCTAATTTATCTTTTTTATTCTATACTCCATCGTTTTTTCATTTCAGTTTTTGGTGTTTTTACCGAGTTCCATTTTTCATTATACTGTTAGCTTTCTACTTTTCCTCTAATTTCCTTTTTCTATTCTCCTATCTGTTTTCCTTCAAATGCGTAGTTTTGTTGTTGTTTTATTCTTGATCAACGGATTATTATTTCCATTTTTTCATTCTACTAAAAGCCTCTTCTACTTTTTACTACTTTATCTTTTTTTCTATCCCTCCATCTCTTTTCCCTTCCAGTCTCGTATTTTTTGTTGTTTTGTTTATTTTGTTATTCGATCCACGGCTAACTACATCCATTTTTTATTATTCAACTAAAAAAGCCTCTTCGTTTTTTTACTCATATATACCTTTTTTTCTTTTATCCTCTCTCACTTTTTCTTGAGACGCGTAGGTGTTTTATTCATAATTATTTGTTTTTCATTCCACTAAAGCCTCTTCGATCTTTTATTCATATTTAACTTTTTCTTCTAGTCCACTATCACTTTTTTTTTTTTCCTTCAGATGCGCAGTTGTTATTTTGTTCCTATTTTGTTACTCTGACCGACGGATATTTATTTCCATTTCTTTCATTCTACTAAAAGCCTCTTCTATTTTTACTACTTTATCTTTTTTTCTATCCTCTATCTCTTTTTCTCTCTTCAGATGCGTAATTTTATTTAGTTTTCTTCCTATTTTGTTACTCGATCAAAGGTTATCATTTCTATATTTTCATTTCACTAAAGCCTCTTCGATTTTTTACTAACTTATCTTCTATGGGTCTGTCTCTGTTTCCCTTCCAGATGCGCAGTTTTTTGTTGTTGTTTTGTTCCTATTTTGTTACTCGATCAACGGATAATTATTTCTTTTTTTTCAATCTACTAAAAGCCTCTTCGATTTTTTACTCATATTTACCTTGTTTTCTTCAATCCCACTATCACTTTTTTTCTTCAGATGCGCAGTTTTTTGTTGTCGTTTTGTTGCTATTTCGTCACTATCTCTGTGCGTAACGAATTCGTCCCTTTCTCTTTCTACTACGTAATAACCGGTTTTATCTTTCACTAATCTAACCTTTCTTCTCTATGTCATTCTTTTCCCTTTGGTCCCCCACGTTTTGAGATTTACTTTTAGTTTACCAATTGTGTTATTCTTTGTATAATTGATTTCACTGTTCACTACTTTTTCCTTTTATTTCTATATGGATATCTTATATCTTCTGTGCAGTTTGTATTTTGCCGATTCTGTTACTTTACAGATAATCGGTTTCTACTTATCTTTCTTTTCACTAACTTAACTTTTTTATATACATCTTTTCCTTTAGATGATCAGGTTTTATTTTGCCATTTGTGTCACTCTAAGTTAAATCGGTTCTGTTTTTTCCCTACGTTAACCTTTCTTACCAGCTTCCCTCTGTATCTTCTGAGCAGGATGCATATTGCTTGATTGAGTTACTCTGGTTCTCGGCTCCACGTTTGAATGGAGGCTTTCACACGCACTCACGACCACAAAAAGTAGCGCTACAAACAGATTTGCGTGGTTGGCTTCGCTGCCGGTGGCTACCACAATAAGTAGCGCTGCTCGTCACGATACATGGCATTCAATGGGAGTTTTCACACGTAGCTGCAGCTTGCCATCTTTTTCCGCAGCGCGTGCGTGGCGCGATTGCAGCGCTGCTAACGCCCTACTCAATTTTAGTAGCGATGCTGAGAAGCGCCGCTAACTCGACACTCACCCACAACACTTTCTAGAAAGATGAGCTGCGCTTCACAGCAGCGCTGCTAAAAAACTAGTCGCGCGTGAGTCGCGCTGCTGCAGCTCTCTGGTGTCCCGTGTGTAAGGGGCCAAACAGCGTCGCTATTTCCCTGACCTTTTAAGACATAAGCTCCAGTGTCATGTGTATAGAGAGCCTTGGAACCTCTTTGAACTGTATATAGATGACCTCGAACCCCTTACTCGAGATGGTTGTTGTTGTTCTTAAAGCTGTTTACTATTGTCATCTCGGAACCTTAATCTACTTCAATACATAGCGATTCCTGTCTTGAGTGTTGCAGGAATGAAGGAAGAAAGGAAGGGGAAGTGTTGTGGAAGTATGTGTGTTGTATGAGTCTTGAGTGTTGCAGGAATGAAGGAAGGAAAGGAAGGAAGGGAAGTGTTGTGGAGGGAATGTATGTGAGGAAGGGAAGTGTTGGAGGGGAGAATGTAGTGTGTTGTGTGCCCTGAGTGTTGCAGGAATGAAGGAAGGAAAGGAAGGGGAGGTGTTGTGGAGGGAATGTGTGTGTGTTGTATGAGTCTTGGTGTTGCAGGAATGAAGGAAGGAAAGGAAGGGGAAGTGTTGTGGAGGGAATGTATGTGTGTTGTATGAGTCTTGAGTGTTGCAGGAATGAATTAAGGAAAGGAAGGGGAGGGTTTGTGGAGGGACTGTATGTGTGTTGTTTGAGTCTTGAGTGTTGCAGGTAGGAAAGAAAGTAAGAAAGGGTTTGCAGTGTGTTGTGCGTGTGTATATTTGGTGTTGGTGTTGCAGGGGAAGAAAGGAAGGTAGAAATAGTTGAGGGATGGAGGAAAGGATTAGCTGATGGAAGGAGGATGAAGGAAGAAAGGAAGGAAGAAAAAGTTGGGTGTGCAATGATATGTGTGTTTGTGTGTGTGTGTGTGTGTGTGTGTGTGTGTGTGTGTGTGTGTGTGTGTGTGTGTGTGTGTGTGTGTGTGTGTGTGTGTGTGTGTGTGTGTGTGTGTGTGTGTGTGTGTGTGTGTGTGTGTGTCTGTGTGTGTGTGTGTGTGTGTGTGTGTGTCTGTGTGTGTGTGTGTGTGTGTGTGTGTGTGTGTGTGTGTGTGTGTGTGTCTGTGTGTGTGTGTGTGTGTGTGTGTGTGTGTGTGTGTGTGTGTGTGTGTGTGTGTGTCTGTGTGTGTCTGTGTGTGTGTGTGTGTGTGTGTGTGTGTGTGTGTGTGTGTGTGTGTCTGTGTGTGTGTGTGTGTGTGTGTGTGTGTGTGTGTGTGTGTGTGTGTGTGTGTCTGTGTGTGTGTGTGTGTGTGTGTGTGTGTGTGTGTGTATGTGTGGTTGTTGTCTGAGTCATTCCTCGTGGCCGTGTTGCGTGTCATGATGAAAAAAGAGATCTTGCAATGGACATAAGCGATGGGAGTGCTATAAAGGATAAGATGATAGGTGAGGAATAAGAAGAGAGAAGAAGAAAAGAAGAAGATGGTGACGAAGATAAAGAATAAGAAGAGAGGAGAAGAAGAAAAGAAGATGGTGACGAAGATAAAGAATAAGAGAGAGAAGAAAAAGAGAGAAAGATGGTGACGAAGAATAAAATAGAAGAAGAAAAGAAAAGAGAAAAAGAGAGGAAAGTGAAGAATAAGAAAGACATGAGGAGTGTGGAATGATGAAATGATGAAGAACAAGCTGTGTTAAAAAAGCCAAAGATTATTACGTTATTATTATTGTAATTATTATTATAAGCATTATTATTACTATCTTCACCTGTACACTATTGTTACTATCTCTACTACTACTACTACTACTACTACTACTACTACTACTACTACTACTACTACTTCTGCTGCTACTACTACTACTGCTATTACTACTACTACTACTACTACTACTACTACTACTACTACTACTACTACTACTACTGCTACTACTACTACTACTACTACTACTACTACTACTGCTGCTACTACTACTACTACTACTACTACTACTACTACTACTACTACTACTGCTACTACTACTACTACTACTACTACTACTACTTCTACTACTACTACTACTACCTGCTACTACTACTACTACTGCTACTACTACTACTTCTGTGCTACTACTACTACTACTACTACTACTACTACTACTACTACAACAAGTACACTCCCACCCATGTTTATTTTCTCACCCATAATCATGGGCTGGCTCCCATAGCTTGAGGTCATTAGCCCCAACTCTGTTCGCTAATGACTGTGGCATCCAACCATATCACTAATACTACCTGACACTAAATTACCTATCATCTATTACGTCTAGATCCCCCTTTCTCTACTCGTCACTCCGACCACCCCAATGTCACTAATGTCACTCTCCCACCACTGTGGCTTCATAGTCCATATTGGAGATGGTGGTGGCTTTTGGGCCAAGTGTCTGGTGCCCCTGAGACATAGGATGGCCGACAGGCAGGGAGAACGAGGCGACACCTCATCCAGGCGACAACGTAACTCCTTGGCTGTTGCTTCTTTTCTGAAGCTAGTTCGCGAGGCGTGCGTAGAAGCATGTGGCCCTGGGACCCCATCCGCCGGATGTGGTGAAGACGAGGGGAGTGAAGCTGCCTGATCCACATGTTGGATTCTTTCACCGTATGCCCTTGTCTTCTCTGCTCGTTCCTGTGGTGGGCGGCTTGCAGGGGCAGCTCACGGTGACAGGCAGCCATCAGGTCGAATATGCGGATGTCCATTAAAGCCCGCTGTCCGCGCACCAGAATCCGCGCCCACATCAACCAATGCCTCCTGTGAGGTATTGGCTGTCCTGTACCGAAAGGTGTTCGCCGTCCAGGGAAGCAGTGCCAGCTCGGTAGTGACGTCTTGGCATACCTCCCCCGAGCATGCTGGCTGTCAGATCCCTCACTTCATCGTGTCAATACGGGCAAGCCTCCTTTTTTACATGTCATGGTGTGGGTGACATCATTTTGATCCACATGCACAGAGATCAGGCAGTCCCTCAATCGGCCAGCCATATCTCAGGTAATGGCGTCGACAAATTCTTGTTTGTTGAGGCTGAAGCCCTTTGCTCTGATTGGTAATGACGTTAGCCAGTTAGAGCGCCTGCCTCCTGTGCTGTGTGTATTTTTTCACCCTACATTTCTGTGGACAAATTGGTGTGTAAGACGGTCCAGCTCGTCTTTTGGGCCTGTTGCCTTTCTTCTGAGTTTTCTTTTAATATTATATCTCTTATTTCTGTTTGGTCTATCTCGCCTCTGCCTCCTGAGCGATGATCCTGTTGATGAGTGACCTGGTAAGGCTGATGGGTTCAGTTCTCCTTATCTGCCAGCTTCTCAGCGTTGGTGATCCCCATCCACCCAGTCTTGGGGAAGTGCTATATCCTCCTCCTCCCCCCCTTCAAAGCATGAGATTTCACCAGCGCCGGCAGAATACATTCTGACGGCATTTTCCAGTGTCGGAGGAAGTGGACTGATGCCGGGATGGTGCGCATCAGAACGTCCACCGATGTTGGATGCCGTGGGTGTACGCTGAATGAGCAGCGTGTGGCTCAGTCTTGGCAATGGCAGACAAAGCTTCTATTTCCTTCACCCATTCCAGCTACTTTGTCCCCGTACTCCTTCTTATATGCCTCTGCCTCGATCACTGCACCTAAAGTGTCGTTGTCCGTCTTTGTCACAATGACGCCACTTCCTCTAAAAGTTTCTGCGGCATGGTCATAATGTTCAGGCTTGACGTAAGGACAGACTTGCTGTGGCGTTGGGGATGTATCCTATCTCAGGGCCGGCAGTGTTCACAGTGTCATCCACCACCCTTTTTAAGTCTGCTGAGATTTTACCAGCACCTGAAAGGTCAGCTCACATAAGTTTACCTGTTTCACCCGTGTTTCTGCGAACGCGATTTCATTTGGAGGAACTGATAGGCCCAGGGCGTACATATACCATGGCTATTGGGTCACCTTTTGTGTTGTTCCCTCAGATGATTTTAACATTTTCACCTTTCCACTGTGGCTATTATATGTATAAGTCGGTCGGGTATGTATAGGTATTTTCGACAAACGCCATAAGCTAAAGCTGGGGCACTTGGCTTTAATGTTGTGTATCATAGTCTTTCTATTTATTTATTGGAGTTGAAGGCATTTTGGCGTCAACAAGAAGCACTGCTTCTCGCACTCCACGTAGTCGAATATCTCCTGCACATGGCTATGGACTACTGCTTCTCCCTCCTGCCTGCCTTGCCACACAAACTTGGAGGTTCCTGCTGCCATTCTCACATCTTCTTTGACGACAGTCATGATGCATTGCCCTACGATGCGCCGCAGGCTTCTCCAAACTCACTTATGAGACTGCATCCCAGACCCTCTTGTCCAGGGACAAGAGGCGGCATGCCGTCAGGGCGTCCACATAGTGGCAGCTGGAGGAGGCGAGTTTTCTTGCCACTGCTGCAATGGTGTTGCGCAAGTCACCAGCTGCATTGCCAAAGTTGGCGCTGCTCAGCAAGCTTCGCCATGCCCGTGCATCAAGTCCTGAGGGCCCCGCGCTGCCACGAGTCTGGAGGGCCTTCTTCCACACCATCTCTCCTGTTATCCTTTCGTATATAACTGGATTCGGTGGTTGGTGACATCCTGCCAGTCTCAGTCCCTTCAGGTCACTCGGTGGAGGATGTTTTTCCTTGAGTTGACTGATCGTGTCCCTGGTGAGTGGAAGCACACCCCTTGTGGAATTTTCTGACAAGGCTCGTGTTGCAGACGCAACGTTGCCTTGTCGCATTTTATCCTGCAAACTTCCGGGCCCTGTCTTCTGTGGAGGTGTTGTTTTGTTGGGGTCCGGGAGCCTCTCCTGTATGGCTCTGGCTTCTCCAAGGAGGGCATCTAACTCGTTAGTTTGCCACAAGGCAACTCGTCTTCTTAATGCCTCGATATTTTCGGCTTGTTTGGTCTTTGGGTGTGCTTTTTGGAGGAAGAGATGGGGGAGAGTGAATACAATTTTCAGGGATAGGGGCGCCAGTGGTGTGTTCTGGATGTAGTTATTTAACAGGGTGACAATTTCTTTGATGATAAATGTCGTGGCTCCACATCTGGGTGGTTCAAAAAGATTTCTTGCAGACCACCCAACAACTTCAAGGTATGTGTCATCCACCCACCTCGTTGCTTCCCCCTCCCCTAGCCCCATCCAAGCACAGCTACCCCCGACCACCGCCGCGCCCTGACCAGTCGGAGAGGAAGAGTGATGAGGGGTGGTGGTGGTGTGTTGGTAGTGGCAACATTGGAGGTGCCAATGGAAGGGGTGGTATCGGTTGAGGGGATATAGAGGTGGCGGTTGTGCAGCAGCTCCTCCGACACCCCTCCCCGCTCACTCCTTCCCCGGCGGCCCTCATTGTCCCCGCGGTGTCGCGCTTCATCGTTATCCTCCCTGCTCTGATCCCTGCCCAGGGGATTTTGGCACCTGTCGCTCTTCTTACAGTTCGTACAGCGTCTTTTCTCCTTAACACATGCACAATTTATACATCTGTGATCTTCTTTTGTACAAACGCATTAATATAGATATTGATATTAATGACAACAGGAATATTGGTAGTACATGTAGTAATAATGACTGATTATTGATTATGATTGAAAGTAGTAGTGATATCTACTGTGGAATGACACTACTATTAATATTCCTATTAGTTTAGCGACATTGACAGATATATAGATAGGATTATAATCAATATAATAGGCTGACACATTGTTTTCAAAGGGTGAATGAGAGAGAGAGAGAGAGAGAGAGAGATTGTAATTGCATCAGAACAGAAGTAAACAAAGTATTAAAATTATATTAATGACACTAACGTCGATAATAATTGAGTGTGGAGAGGAGAGACAGGAGAAAGAGAGAGAGAGAGAGAGAGATGAGAGAGAGAGAGAGAGAGAGAGAGAGATATAATATAATAACAATGGCAACGCTAATGATAGTAACAATGACAAAAATAATAATAATAATTATAACAATAATAATAATAATAAATAAACGTTGTAGCCTATTTCAAGGTGTATGAAATGATTAATTGATTTATATAATAAAATTTAAGCTGCACAGGCGCTGTGGCTGGCTCCGTTTCTTTCCTTTACGTTAACATATGTTTCCATATCAATCATTTCATTACGCTAAGTATATATTTGCTTTTTTCTGGTGGACATGAAATATAAATGAAAATATTGATAACACCGATTCGACCATAACCAACAGCAACACCACCGCACCGTATGCAGTTGTCTGCGGGTCGACTGCCAACACCGGTTTTCACTCTCTTTCAAGGCTAAATTGAACTAAATACAAGTAATAGATTAAATATACGTTGCTACAGAACCGCCAGTTTGGGAGGTGTGAGGCGAGCCTCTCTTGTCGCTGGCAACCCTCCGTCCCAGCCCATTAACTGCTCGGTCAGAGGTCAGGGCGGGGCATCGACGGTCGCCACCCGCCGTTCTATCTTAAGATGCCCAACCCGTGTGTTTTACGATATTTCTGAATCACACAACACTAGACACGAACCTACACGTCCATCGAGCTTTCCTTGCTGCTTTCCTTGCTGCACCGATATTCACTTCCTTAATCACCAAGTCTATTTTTACAGGCTCAAGGTGTTTGCACCAGAAAAAAACAGCATATAAACACGGAGCGACCCACACGTCCTACCCCTACCAACTACTGCTACTACTACTACTGGTGCTACTACTACTACTACTACTACTACTACTATAAATAGTACACCTCACCCATGTTGACACCGACACATAATCATAGGCTCCCATAAGCTTAAGTCATTAGCTAACTCTGTTCGCTAATGACTGTGGCATCCAACCATATCCGCTAATACTACCCGACACTTTCGTCACCCTATCATCTATTACGTCTAGATCCCCTTTCCTTTCTCAGAGTCACTCCCATTCCCACCTAATGTCACTCTCCTGCTGTAGCGCAGTCATATTGGAGATAATTGGTAGCTTTTTGGGCCAGAAGTGTCTGGTGCCCTGAGACATAGGATATGCGATACCTGAGCAGGAGCAGAGGCGACACCTCATCCGGGGCGACCAGCATGGCTCCTTGGCTGATGTTGCGCGAGATTGGTTCACGCGGGGCGTGCGTGAAGCATTGGGCCCTGGACCATCCCGCCGGATGTGGTGCGAAGAACGAAATTGAAGCCTGATCCACATGTTGGATTCTTTTCACCGTATGCCTTGTCTTCTCCTGCTCGTTCCTGTGGTGGGCGGCTTACTGAGGGCAGCACGGTAACAGGCAGCCATCAGGTCGAATATGCGGATGTCCGCCGAACGCCCGCTGTCCACTTTGCCCAGAATCCGCAGGCGCCATCAACCCGTGCCTCACTGTGGTGTTGGCTGTCCTGTACGAAATTGATTCGCCGTCAGGGAGAAAGCAGTGCAAAACTCGGTAGTGACGTCTTGGCATACCTCCCCGGGCAATATGGCATCCAGATCCCTCACTTCATCGTATCGAATACAGACAAGCCTCCTTTTTTACATGTCATGGTGTGGGTGACATCATTTGGTGATCCACATGCACAGAAGTCAGCGGTCCACTCAATCAGTAGCCATATCTCCAGGAAACGTGGCGTCGACAAATTCTTGTTTATTCAAGGCTGAAGCCCTTTTCACTCGGTGGTAATGGCATTGGCCAATTCAAAGGCGCCTGCCTCCTGTGCTGTGTTGACCCTACCCATTTCTGCCAGCCAGACGGGTGGTGTAGCAAGACAGTCCAGCTCTCGTCTTTTGGGCCTATTGCTTGCTATTTACAGAATTTTTCTTTTAATATCTCTTGTTTCTGTTTGGGCTATCTCGCCTCTGCACTCTGAGCGATGATCCTGTTGATGAAGGTGACCTGGTAAGGCGTGAGGGTTTTAGTTCTCCTTATCTGCCAGCTTCTCCCAGGGTTGGTAGTCCCCATCCCACCCAGTCTTGGGGAAGTGCCCAGCATCTCCTCTCTTCTCCCCCAAGCATGGGATCTCACCAGCGCCGGCAGGGCCACATTCTTGACCGGCATTTTTCAGTCAGTCGGAGGGTGGACTGATGCCGGGATGGTGCGCATCCAGGAACGTCCACCGATGTTGGATGCCGTCAGGTGTGGCCGCTGAATAGGCGGCGTGTAGCTCCAGTCTTAGCAATGGCGAACCGGCTTCTATTTCCTTCACCCATTCCAACCACTTTGTCTCCCCACACTCCTTCTTATACCTCTGTCCCGATCACTGCACCTAAGTGTCGTTGTCCGTCTTTTGTCCACAGCCAACGCCACTTCCTCTAAAAGTTTTCTGCGGCATAGTCATAATGTTCCCAGGTTTAGCAATAACTACTACTACTACTACTACTACTACTACCAACTACCTACTGCCACACAACTACTGCTTCCTTCTACCTACCTACTACTTCTACTACTACTACTACTACTACTACTACCTACTACTACCTACTACTACTACCATTACTACTTGCAAGTCCTCTTCACTTGGCCTTGTAGCAGCAGCACCTCCTCTCCATTACACTCCACTGCTTCCCCATACTTTCCTGTGCTGTTTTTCTCTATAGTTTTCCTTTCACTCAGAAAATATTGTTGTCCATGACCCTTCCGTGCACACACCACACACACACACACACACACACACACACACACACACACACACACACACACACACACACACAGTTTATATTTGCCCTTTTTTGTTTCTTTCTCTGTTTTTTGTCTGTCTCTTCATCAGTCCTCTATTTTTCCTGTAAATGTTGTCACTATCGTCACTTGTTTCACTGCCTTCCCTTGGCACTTTGCTTCCCTCGTCCTCATCGCCTATGTGAGGTAGGTACATGCGCCACACCCAGGTGAGCGGAGGCGAACACCAGGGGCAACGATGCAGCTGAGTAATGAGTAATGTGTGTGACCATGTGTGTGTGTGTGTGTGTGTGTGTGTGTGTGTGTGTGTCATGTGTGTGTGTGTGTGTCTGTGTGTGTGCTTTAACACTGTCAGCTGGGAAACCCTTCACTGTGCTGTACAGAGTACTGGCACTGTTTTTACAGTCTACAGTTGTGTGTAATGTGTTCATCCATTCTCTCTCTCTCTCTCTTTTCTCTCTCTCTCTCTCTCTCTCTCTCTCTCTCTCTCTCCTAGCGCTAGCTCTCTCTCTCTCCCTCTCTCTCTCTCTCTCTATCCTCAATAGAGACAGATATCTCTCTCTCTCTCTCTCTCTCTCTCTCTCTCTCTCTCTCTCTCCCTCTCTCTCTCTCTCTCTCTCTCTCTCTCTCTCTCTCTCTCTCTCTCTCTCTCTCTCTCTCTGTTCCGTTCTCTTCTTCTCACTTTCTTGTTTTCAGGGTAACTTTATGAACTTTACTGTGAAAGTGTTTTCTTTCTGGCGAACTCGTTTTCTGTTTCGATCTAAAGATTTAAGTGTTGGAAATAATCTTTTCAGTGAGTGACTAAGAAGAACTGTAATCAAGAAACCTGTTTTTTCGTGTTTTTATTTAGTGAGGCCCGCAACATTTGTTCTTCCCAGAAGCCAATGAAATAGTACTGAAACACAACACACATCGTTACGCCACATGCAGAGAGGAAGCAGCGTGTGGAGTATGCATCTCACCTGCAATAATATTGTGTGTGTGTGGTAAGAAATTGGTGGGGTGGGGGGAGCTCCATATGCACAGCTGTCCTGGACAGAGTGGAGTAAAGGCTCTTCGTCTCATCAACTGCCCTCCTCTTGCTGACAGTCTTCTGCCTCTTAAAAATTCCATGCCGCCATGTTGCCTCTCTTTCTTTATCGATATTTTCACGCTGGCTGCTATTCTGATCTTACTAACTGTGATCCCCGCCCCCCCCTCCCCGCGGCTCCGCTGCAGGACTTTTCTACTCATGCTCATCCTCAATACTGTCCAAATCCCTTATGCAAGAGTCACAGCATCTTCACACTCCTTCATCCTCAGCTGGTAAACTCTGGAACAAATCTTTCCTTCATCTGTACTTCCCTTCTGTACCTGCGACTCTGAACTCTTTCAAGGTGAAAGTATCTTGACACTCCTCACTCCCAGGGTTGGCCTCTCTTTACTGCAAAAAAGTCAAATAACGCCAAAAAGTGATGTTTGTGGGACATCTGGGAGACAGGTAACGAGAGTGTTTTACCTAGCCGAATAAAAAGCTCGTCGTTAGGGCATTGAAAGAATTCAGTAAGTTAATACACTCGTGAAGGAGGTGTTTTTAGTTCGATTCGTAACTCTGCCATATTCCGGCAAGAGTCTGCCTTTAAAAATGGTCCTCACGATAAGGGACATTGATACACTTCTGTCCCATGACCTCCAGTATGTTACTGTGTCCAGGAGAAGGAACTGGCAGAGGGAGGGAGAGAGGAGAGGAGAGGGAGAGGGCGGAGGTATGATAGAAGAAATGAAATAACTAAAGGGCTGAAGAAGAAGGGATTTCTCAGAGTCTGCCTTAAAATAGGTCCACGTCACTGTAGGAGAGACGGACATAGCTTTCTGGCCAGGACTTCAGTATTACTTTGTCCACGAGAAAGGACTGGCAGAGATAGAGAACCTCTCTCTCTCTCTCTGGTGAGTGAGGGGGCAGGGCGGGGAAGTGGCAGGTGGTGAGGGGGCAGCGCGGCGGTGGTGGTGATGGGGCGGCGCGGCGGTGGTAGTGAGATTGGGGGCGGCGCGGTGGTGGTGGTGAGGGGGGGCGGCGCGGCGGGAGATGGTGAGGGGCGGCGCATGGCAGTGGTGGTGATGGGAAAGCAGCGCGGTGGTGGTGGTGATTGGGGGCGGCGCTGGGCGGTGGTGGTGACGGGGGGGCGGCGCGGCGGTGGTGGTGATGTAGGGGCAAGCGCGGCGGTGAAGGTGACCGGGGAGACGCGCAGCGGTGGTGGTGGTGAGGGGGCGCAAAGGTGCTGCGGCGGTGGTGGTGAGGGGGGCGTCGCGGTGGTGGTGAGAGGGGGGCGGCGCGGTGGTGGTGAGGGGGGGCGGCACGCGGCGGTAGAGGTGGTGGGGGCGAGCACGGGTGGCAGTGGTAGGATGGGGAGTGGCGCGGTGGTGGTGGTGATTGGGGGAACTGGCGCGGCGGTGGTGGTGAGTGATTGGGGCGGCGCGGATGGTGGTGGTGACAGGGGGCAGGAACGACGGTGGTGGTGACGGGGGGCGGGCACGGCAGGTGGTGGTGACAGGGGGCGGCGCAGCGGTGGTGGTGAGGGGGCGGCGCGGTGGTGAGGTGGTGAGGGGGCGGCGCGGTGGTGGTGGGGGGGGCGGCGCAGTGGTGGTGAGGGGGGCGGCGGGGTGGTGAGTGGTGATTGGGGAGGCTGGCGCGGCATTGGTGGTGACAGGGGGGCGGCGCGGCGGTGGGGTGGTGAGGAGGGGGCGGCGCGGTGGTGGTGTCAGTTGGGGCCTGCGGCGCGGCAGTGTGGTGGTGGGGGGCGGTGTGGTGGTGGTGATGGGGGCGGCGCTGCGGTGGTGGTGAGGGGGCGGTGCCGCGGTGGTGGTGAGGGGGGCGGCGCGGCGTGGTGGGCGGTGGGGGCGGCGGCGCGGCGGTGGTGGGGGGGCGTCGCGGTGGTGTGGTGGTGGGGGGGCGGTTGGGTGGTGGTGGGGGGGGCAGCGCGGTGGTGGTGTGGTGAGGGGGCGTCGCGGTGGCATGGTGGTGGTGAGGGGCGGCGTGGTGGAGTGGGTGTGGTGAGGGGGCGGCGTGGTGGTGGTGGGTGAGGGGGCGGCGCGGTGGTGAGGTGGTGAGGGGCAACCAGGCGGGTGAGTGGTGAGGGGGCGGCGTGGTGGTGGTGGTGAGGGGGCGGCGTGGTTGAGGTGATGAGGGGGTGGCGCTGATGGTGGTGGTGAGGGGCGGCGTGGTGGTGGCGTGGTGGTGGGGGGGCGGCGTGGTGGTGGGTGGTGAGGGGGGGCGGCGGTGGGGCCAGTTGGTGAGGGGGGGGCTGGCTGCGGGGTGGAAGTGGTGGGGGGGTGCAGCCCTCAGCATTTGAAAAATGGAAGATCAAAACAAACGCCAAAATAGGATTCATGGTGCTGCTCGGCAGGAAAAAATAAATGACATACAAATGCAGGGCAGCACCATCTCCACCCAAAAACAATGCAGATATTGAAGGCCACGTGACATCCACCGGCTGATCGTTAAACGTCAACGACAAAACAAGTTAAACAGCCCTCCATCTATAATGAGTTCTGTGGCACTTCACCAGGCGGCTCAAACGTATCTAGTAAAGACTAGATACTTCCTATACAAACTACTCACCCCACCCCGACACACCTTCTCACCAGATGTTACCTTCAGAATGCAGGCCAAAGCGCTGAATTTGTACGGACGAAATACCCGTACACGGAAAACACAGCAGCACAACACCACGCAGACTCGGAACAACTAGTCAACACAAGGCTACGGAGGCGGCCGGAAGATATGGGGCTTAGACCAGCAGACGTATGAACTACACCCACGTCAAGGAAGCTTCGACGACAGCACAAGAACTTGGTCCACCTCTGGTTTCCACTTGCAGCAAGTCACTACGAACAGCCATACACATCCTCCCACTAGGCGACGCCACCAAGCAAGCAGCTCTCTACACAAACAAATCAAACACAGACCCACACAACACATGAGAATTATCACAAATATAAGGTGATAAGTAATAACTACACCAGAACAATAACAATTCTACCCATACAACTGTACACTCTACTGTCTATATTCCCCCACTGCCTCTACTAACCCTTCCTCTTCATTATACCATGATTTAAAAAAAAAAAAAAAGTGGTGAGGGGGGCGGGCGGCAGTGGTGAGAGGCGTCGATGGTGGTTGTGGTGAGGGGGCGTCACTTGATGGCGGTGGTGAGGGCGTCGTGGTGGTGGTGAGGGGCGTCGAGGGTGGCGATGGTGAGGGGGGCGTCGTGGTGGTGGTGGTGAGGGGAGACGTCGCGGTGGTGGTGGTGAAGGGGGGCGGGGTGGTGGTGGTGAGGGGGGGGCGTCGTGGTGGTGGTGGTGAGGGGGGGGCGTCGTGGTGGTGGTGGTGAGGGGGGGGGCGGCGTGGTGGTGGTGGTGAGGGGGGTGCGGTGCAGTGGTGGTGGTGAGGGGGGGCAGCATGGTGGTGGTGAAGGGGGGCGGTGTGCAGCGGTGGTGGTGAGGGGCGGCGCGGTGGGGTGGGTGGGGGCACGGCGATTGGTGGTTGGAAAGAAGAAAAGACAATAAAGCAAAGAGAGGAGGAAGGGCAGAAAGCTGAAGAGAGAGAAAGGAAGGATGGCCAGGGAGAGAGGATCTTGGGAGGGGGCGAGAGGGGAGAGGAGAGGAGAGAGGGAACATGAGAGAGAGGAAGGAGGAGAAAGGAGAGGAAGGAAGGAGGAAACTAAAGGAGGAGAAAAGAACACAAACAGGAAAGAAAATGAATATACGTATGAGAGAGCAGACAGACAGACGAAGACAGACAGACAGACGAACCAGACAGACAGAACGGAACAGACAGACAGACAGAGAGAGAGAGAGACGAACAGACAGACAGACAGACAGACAGACAGACAGACAGAGAGAGAGAGTACAGTCCTCTAAGCCGTGGTTCCCAAGCAGGGGTGAGAGTTGTAATCAGTTTTTAACCATCCAATACCATAGATACATTCACAAGAGAGGTTAGATAAAAGCCATGGATGGTGAGGTAGGTGGGGTTAGTGTGGGAGCTTTGCACTTATGTATAAAACAGCCAACTCTTTAGAACTCCTACGTTCTTATGTTCTTATGTTCTTATACTGGAATTAGGAGACGCTCAGAATAGCTCTCATGCCTGTACACAACCACTGACACTGAATGCTTAAAGTGCAGTATTGCTCTGCACTCGCCCCAGCAGTGCCAGGGTATCATACTCACGGCCCTCGTGACACATAGCCCTGGGATGGTCTCGTGAGCTGCCCGCAGTATTCCCTACCTCACCTGTTTCGTTGCAGGGGTCTGGGTGAAAGAGTGACTGGAGAGAAGCAGAATGGGACACGGCTGGAACCGCTGACCCAGCAGTGTCTCAGTGTTTCTTTCGTGACTTCTTCAAATTTTCTGTAAGTCAACGCGAAGAAAGAGGAAGGACAACTCCTTCATCGTGTCTGCACGGGAAGAGACTTCGACAACTATTCACTCAGTTCTATATAATCTTCTGTCGTGATGTATTCACTAATTGTAATCTTAAGAGTCTAAATCAGGTTCACTTTGCTTACAGAGTTTATTTTCTTGTTTTGCATGTTACCAAAATAATACAGTGGTCTTATTTTTCCCTTCTTTTTTCTTTTAACTGCTTTCTTGATCTCTAATCTGTCTCGATCCTAAACACACACACACACACCACCAAACACACACACACACACAAACACACAAACACACAAACACACACAAACACCCACACACACACACACACAAACACACACACACACACACACACACACACACACACACACACACAAACACACACACACACACACACACACACACACACACACACACACACACACAAACACACACACACACACACACACACACACACACACACACACACACACACACACACACACACACACACACACACACACACACACACACCAGTTTAATCTTTCCCCGCGATATCCTGGAGCGCGTATCTCTAAGGTCCTGTAAGACAATGTTTCCTGGAGCCTAACACAGGAAAGGGAGACACAACACGTTCTTTTGGCCCTAAGGTTCGTTTGATCCAGTGTGTGATCGTCTCCGTTCATGCAATCAAATATTTCCTAGAATCGAGCACAAGAAGGAGAGTTTCAACACGTTCATTCAAGCATCTACGTTCATTTCATCCAGTACTTGATGCTCCACGTTCATGTCATCCAAAGTTTCCGAGAACCGACCCCGAGGAAGACGAGAAGAGGAATTCACGTTCATTTTTAAAGTGACACAATCTCCCTTCCGGCGCTTTCTCTTCCTCCTTCTATTAAAACAAAAACAAGTAAACAAGAGGGGAGTCTAAATCACGGTGACATTTTATATGATGGGAACAGTTGTTTGGTGCGGCGCACTTCTTGGAAACATCATATACTGGTCCATTTTTTTTCCTTCTTTCTCTTTGTTCTGTAATCTGTCCCCTTTCCTGCACACCCACAAACACACACACACACACAGCAGACGACTCTCGCCCTTATTGTCACCTACTATCAGCAGTCCTTCCTTTAATTCTCCTAAGACAGTTTTAGCTCCGGTTGAAAACATGTCACGTGCACCTTTATACAGGGTGTTGACGCCACCCTACTCTGTAAACCAGGGCTCCCCACCCTGGGGGTAATATGTGCCCCTCAGTGGTACATTTGCACTTTCAGGGGAAACATTGGGTCCGAGAGAATAACCACTACTGTACAATGCATGGGAAATTGTAATCTGCATTCATATTGCACAATGTCGTGTTTTCTTCGATTTCTCATTTTATAAAGCAAAACTGTTATTTAACTTACATTATATCATCAGTCTTCACATACAGATTTCATTATAAAATAATATCAAAACATTACAATTTCCTCATTTTAGTAAGCAAAACTGTTATTTAACTTACATTATATCATCAGTCTTCACATGCAGATTTCATTATAAAATAATATCAAAACATTACAATTTCCTCATTTTAGTAAGCAAAACTGTTATTTAACTTACATTATATCATCAGTCTTCACATACAGATTTCATTAT
>NC_066577.1:1669894-1712394 GCF_024679095.1 Eriocheir sinensis
GAGAGAGAGAGAGAGAGAGAGAGAGAGAGAGAGAGAGAGAGAGAGAGAGAGAGAGAGAGAGAGAGAGAGAGAGAGAGAGAGAGAGAGAGAGAGAGAGAGAGAGAGAGAGAGAGAGAGAGAGAGAGAGAGAGAGAGAGAGAGAGAGAGAGAGAGAGAGAATTAAAGATGAAATAAAAGAAGAAATAAAACAAAGGACTAAGAAAGCAAGAAAGAATAAAAGGAAGAGAGAAAAGAAGAGAGGGAGAGAGGGAGTGACAGAAAGGGGGTTCGATCCAGCTGAAGTATTCTTGGTCGTGACGGGAAGAGGATCCGATAGTCTTAATGCGCAGTTCCTTTGCTGATAATTTTTGTCCTTCTAATGTTGATAGCTGGAAACACTATCAATGTTGCGTTGCTACACATCCCGTCTTGCTGCGACCACAGACAGACAGACAGACAGACAGAAAGAGACAGAGAGACAGAAAGACAGACAGGGACGTACTTAAAGGAAGAAAAAAAAGGTCGGGAGAAAGAGAAATGAAAGAAGAAAACCGAACAAAAGACGGAGAAGGAAAGGGAGAAGAAAGTACAGGAAGTGGAACAGACTGGCGGAAGACGGGCGTAAGGAAAGGAGAGAGAGAGAGAGAGAGAGAGAGAGAGAGAGAGAGAGAGAGAGAGAGAGAGAGAGAGAGAGAGAGAGAGAGAGAGAGAGAGAGAGAGAGAGAGAGAGAGAGAGAGAGAGAGAGAGAGAGAGAGAGAGAGAGAGAGAGAGAGAGAGAGAGAGAGAGAGAGAGAGTAAGGAAAGGCGCGACTTAAAGGGAAAAAAATGAGAAAGAGACGGCTAAAGAAATAATGAATAAGATAAATTACTCGTGGTGGAGGGGAAGGAAGGAAGGAAGGAAGGAAGGAAGGAAGGAAAAGAAAAGGAGGAAGGAGATACTAGTTGGTGGAGAAGGAAGGAAGGAAGGAAGGAAGGAAGGAAAAGAAAAGGAGGAAGGAGATACTAGTTGGTGGAGAAGGAAGGAAGGAAGGAAGGAAGGAAGGAAGGAAGGAAGGAAGGAAAAGAAAAGGAGGAAGGAGATACTAGTTGGTGGAGAAGGAAGGAAGGAAGGAAGGAAGGAAGGAAGGAAGGAAAGAAATAAGGAAGAATTGAATGACAAGGAAAAGTTGGGAGGAAAAAGAAGAGGAGAGAGATATCAGATTTGCAGTAAGAGAAGGAAGGAAGGAAGGAAGGAAGGAAGGAAAAAAGAGAAGAACGGAATGGCAGGAAAAAAGTAACAAGTTGAAAAGGAAAAAAGTAAAATAGAAAGATTGTAAATAGCAGTAGGAGGAGAGAGAGAGAGAGAGAGAGAGAGAGAGAGAGAGAGAGAGAGAGAGAGAGAGAGAGAGAGAGAGAGAGAGAGAGAGAGAGAGAGAGAGAGAGAGAGAGAGAGAGAGAGAGAGAGAGAGAGAGAGAGAGAGAGAGAGAGAGAGAGAGAGAGAGAGAGAGAGAGAGAGAGAGAGAGAGAGAGAGAGAGAGAGAGAGAGAGAGAGAGAGAGAGAGAGAGAGAGAGAGAGAGAGAGAGAGAGAGAGAGATTACCAACAGGAGACAGAGGAGGAGGAGGAGGAGGAGGGAATGGGATAAGGCTGCCATAAGGTCGGAAATCGTGCATCTTTTTATAATGAATCTGAACCTTCATCACAGGGACAAGGCTCCCCTCCCCGTCCCTCCTCCTCCTCCTCCTCCTCCTCCTCCTGCAGGCGTCAAACATCAACAACAGATTGAAGCACCTCTGTCAGGACGAGGAAGTTTCGTTCACATGTCTGTCGGATCATTTCTGTGATATACCCGACCTCTTCCGTCCTGACGGTCTTCACCTCAATGCGATTGGCTCAGCACGGCTTGGTAGGCTGCTGAACGAGGAGGTAATTTTGTACTCCAAAAACTCCGAGCGCGGGAGGGGCACCGTAAACAGCCAACCAGTAGAGACCGCCCATCACACACCAAGGCCCCCAACAGAAAACACACGGAGACACCAGACTACTGTGCCTCGAAGCACTGAAGTCAAGAAGGACATTTCTGTCCTATACACCAACGCGCGGAGCTTAATACCCAAAAGGGATGAGTTACTTGCCTACGTTAACGTAGAAAGACCGGACGTGATTGCCATCACCGAGACGTGGGCCACCTCTGACCACCTAATGACCGAATTCTCAATTCCGGGATACGAGAGCTTCTACAAAAACAGACTTCACAAGAAAGGAGGAGGTGTTATCTGTTACGTCAAGAACAAATACCCGGCCGTGAAAATATCCAAAGAGGACTCAGAGAAATATGACTCTGTATATGTTGAACTGGAGACTAGCAAGCACAACAAAATAACGATTGGAACCGTTTACAGACCTCCAAAGCAACAAGCAGCAGACGCCGAAGCGCTGGACGAGGAAATTCACACCATAACACAAAACAAACAGTCAGTCATGATCGGGGACTTTAACTGTTCCAACATTGACTGGACCACGATGATTGGAGATCGGGAGGGTAACAGATCGCTCGAAATGTTAGAGGACACTTTTCTAACTCAGATTGTTACCCAACCGACAAGGGAAAATAACTTATTAGACCTAGTACTCGTGAGTGATTCAGATCTCACACGTGAATGTCAGGTCGGCGAAAAACTAAGTGGTTGCGACCATCACCTAATTCGCCTAAAGATCAGAACAGACCATGAACTCACCGAGAACACGTCCAGGATTCCAGACTACAAAAGAGCCAATTTTAATCTCGCTCGTGAGCTGCTAACCCAGACATCTTGGGAACCCATGAACCTCACTCCTGTGGACGGCGCGTGGAACGATTTCAAGAACAAACTCCTAGAGGTAGAGAGAACAACTGTTCCCATGAAGACTAGGAGAACAAATAATGCCACAAGCCCACCATGGATGACTACCCAAGTTCGACAGGCGATTAATTTAAAGAAGAGAAAATACAACTTGCTAAAGGACAACAGCACTATATATATATATATATATATATATATATATATATATATCTAGATATATATATATATATATATATATATATATATATATATATATATATATATATATATATATATATATATATATATCTTCTCCATACGAGCTTAATCCCACTGTATTGCAGGGTCGGCCGCTCGAGTTATCTTTCGCCACCTGCTTCTATCCATTGTATCATCGTCTTGCACTCCTAGTGTATTCATGTCACACTTTATCACATCTCTCCATCTTATTCTTTGTCTTCCGATACTCCTTCTTCCCCTAACCCCGCCACCATTGCCTTCGTCACTGGTCCATCATCATCTCTCCATCTTATTCTTTGTCTTCCGATACTCCTTCTTCCCCTAACCCCGCCACCATTGCCTTCGTCACTGGTCCATCATCATCTCTCCTTTTCACGTGTCCAAAGTATCTCAGTCGTGCTCCTCTCGCCTTCTCCTTTATATTACATATTCCACACATTCTTCTTATATCTTCACTTTGTCTCCTCCCCAACAGTGTGCTATCCACCTCACCATCCTCATCCCCGTTCTCTCCAAAATGCCTTCTTCTTTCTTCCTGAAGGACAATGTTTCTGCGCCATACAAAAGTACTGGTCTCAGCACACTTTGCTGTATTTTCATTCTCAGTTTCAATGGTATTTTCTTATCTAAGGTCACCCCGCTCACTTCCCTCCATTTTTGCCATACATCTTTTACTCTTTGTCTCTCTGTCCCTCCTTAATCTGCAATTACTGATCCCAAATATTTAAATTCATTCGTCTGTTTCAATCTTCCGATGTTACACTCATTTCTTCATGCCCTTCCCTACTGCTTACCATTACCTCCGTCTTTTGTGTGTTGACTTTCATTCCCTTTCTCTCCAGGTTACCTTTCCATATCAAATATCTCTGCTGTAGGCCTTCCTCTGTATCCGCAATGATGGCTAGGTCGTCGGCGAATAACAACTCCCACAGGTCATCATTTTCCCTTATGTCCATTGTTATTGTGTCCAACACAGTAAGAAACAGAAAGGACTCGAAGCTGATCCCTGATGGAGTCCTACTTCAACTAAGAAAGACTCTGTTTCTCCATACTTCGTCGGCACCGTTGTTTTAGCTCCCTCATACATCATCCTCACCAATCTTATCAGCTTTTCCGGCACTCCTCTCTTTCTCAAGCTCCAATACAAGACTTCTAGGCACTCTGTCATAAGCTTTCTCAAGTCCACAAAACACCAATACACTTTTCTGTTTCCTTCTAGATATTTTTCCTGTATCTGCCTTACAATAAATGTTGCATCCACAGTGCTCGATCCAGTCATGAATCCGAATTGTTGATTGTGAATTTTGAGCAACTCTCTCAGTCTGCCTTCTCTCACTCTTTCCAGTATTTTCAGGACATGCTCCAACAACTTAATACCTCTGTAGTTTTCACAACTCAATGTATCTCCCTTCTGCTTGTACAACTTAACTATTTTACTTTCTTTCCAATCTTCAGGCATTTTCTCTGTACTCCAGATCTTTTCTAACAATGAGTATGTCTTTCATCCCTCACGCTGGTAAACTCTGGAACAATCTTCCTTCATCTGTATTTCCTCCTGCCTACGACTTGAACTCTTTCAAGAGGAGAGGGTATCAGTCTCTCTCCTTTGATATTTGATCTTGCCTAGCTTTCCTTTTTTTTTTTTTTTAGAGCAGCAGTAGCAGGCCTTTTTTAGTATTATTTTATTTTTTTTTTGTTATGAGCTGCCTCCTTTTTGTAAAAAAAAAAAAAATATATATATATATATATATATATATATATATATATATATATATATATATATATATATATATATATATATATATATATATATATATATATATATATATATATATATATATATATATATATATATATATATATATATATATAGAGAGAGAGAGAGAGAGAGAGAGAGAGAGAGAATCAGAATCAGAATCAGTATGTTTATTTCCATTTTATACAATGGTTGTTCTTTACAGGCTTAAAACTATTGATCATAGCAAGATACAGAGAGTGCGATGAAATTTTCTTTTTTAAATATAACTAGAATATAATTGCTGATAAAAAGAAAGCGTGGACTAATATCCAGGACATCATGTAAAACATTATAAGATAAAGTCTAATAAGAGAGTAATCAGAGCAATTAGTTACCTGTGCTAGAGGTGTTTCCTCAGGTAGACGTTAAAGCCATTCAAACTCTAACATTTCTTTACTTTTGTGGGAGACTATTCCATATTCTTGGCCCTCTGACTGTAATAGATCGGGACCCAATGTCAGTGTGTGTTTTTGTACATAGAGTAGAGTTTTTAGTCCAGTGTTTGTGTCAACTATTTGTCTTACTCGTGGAAAAGAGAATTGTCCTCCGGGAAAATGTTTCTTCGGGGCCTTGAATACTATGATGCACTGTTCAAAAATGCACTTCTGTTCAATATTTGGCCATTGTAATTCATATCAGAGTTTGGTTACACGGTCAAACTTGGCTCCTCCAGTAACCACTTTTGCAGCAAAATTCTGTATCCTTTGAATCCTTCTCAGCTGTGTGATATTTGTGGTGCCCCAAACAGTTATCCCATAGTTAAGGTGACTTGGAGCAAGTGTCTGAACCACTGTTAATTAACCTGGCCTCCCTCCTGAGCAAGTCTTGAAGGCGATTTATGTACATAAGCATGCCAGATACTTTTTAAGTAATTTCTGTCACGTGCGTATCAAGCAGCATGTTCCTGTCAAAATGTAGCCCCAAGGTCTCGACATTTTGGCAGGGCTTAACTAAGGCACCCCCTACTTTGAGTGTGGTGTTATCCGGTACTCGTGGTATCAGAGCTCTTGTGCCTAGAAATATACATTGAGTCTTTTTGGAGTTCAGCAAGAGACCATTCCTATTAAAATAGTTTTTAATTTTTTCTAACGTCTGTCCTGTTCAAAGAATTACTTCAGATAGATTTTCAGTATTTCCAGTTTGAATGAATTGTGTGTCGTCAGCATAATGTATAGCAAAACAGTCTTTAATTTCTTGTGACAGGTCATTTACATAAACCTTAAATAGCAATGGGCCCTGAATGGATCCTTGCGGGACTCCAAAAGATACTTGTAGTCTAGAGGACAAATTTCCACCAATTCGCACAGACTGAGTCCTGTTACATAGATAATCTTCAAACCAAAATATGTCGATTCCTAATTCATTGCATTTTCTGAGTAGAATGTCATGGCAGACACTATCAAAAGCTTTAGATAGGTCGCAAAGAGTTAAAAGACATATTTCTCCTTTGTCCATGGTGTCATAAATCTTTTTAGAAACTTGTAGGAGAGCAGTCTCAGTAGATAAGTTTGGTCTGAAGCCATGTTGAGTGCTGCTAAAGAGGAAATTCTGTTCCATAAATTGGACCAACTGAGTAGCAACGATCTTTTCTAATATTTCAGATACAACTGGGAGCAAGGACATTGTCCATCTGTTGCCTACTTCTCCTTTCTTAAATATTGGTGTGACAATAGCGTGCTTCCAGGCATTAGGAAAGATACCTCTTGTTATTGTGTATACCTATGATACATGTGATGTGCGGTAGAATTGCTGGCAGAGCGTCTTTGATGAGTCTCAGGGAGATGTTGTCAGATCCGTGTGGGTTGGATTCCTTGAGGTGCTTTATGGTGAGAGTGATTGTGTCAGTATCGGTAGGCTGGGGACGAAAGGTGTTACGACTGTTAATGTTTTCAGGAGATCAGTTTTCGCGATTGTTCTGAGACTCCTCGAAAGCTTTTTTTCCAACATTAGCAAAAACAATTGTTGAAGTCTTCGACACTGCATTCCTCATTTACTTTATTTGCTTGTTTCTTTGTGCCAGGAACTCTTTCTTTCAAGACTCTCCACTCAGCTGTTGTGTTACCTCTGGACGTGTTAAGTCTGTAATAGTCCTTCCTGGCAGCACCCATCACGGCTGTGACTCTCTTCTTCAGGACTTTGTATTCTCGTTGTAAGCTTATGTTATATCTGTCATGTCTTAGAGCTTTCTGTGTGGTGTTCCTTCCACGGATGACGAGGAGAATGTCTTCACTCAACCTTGGCGCGGGAGGAGAGGAGAGGAGGAGGAGGAGAGGAGAGGAGGAGGAGGAGAGGAGAGGAGGAGAGAGAGAGAGAGAGAGAGAGAGAGAGAGAGAGAGAGAGAGAGAGAGAGAGAGAGAGAGAGAGAGAGAGAGAGAGAGAGAGAGAGAGAGAGAGAGAGAGAGTTTGTTGTGATATTTTATGGTTGTTATTATTATTATTGTTATTATTATTATTATTGTTATTATTATTATTATTATTATTATTATTATTATTATTATTATTATTATTATTATTATTATTATTATTATTATTATTGTTATTGTTATTATTATTATTATTATTACTATTATTGTTGTTATTGTTATTATTATTATTATTATTATTATTATTATTATTATTATTATTATTGTTGTTTGTTGTGGTGGTGTTTGTTGTTGTTGTTGTTGTTGTTTTGTTGTTGTTGTTACAAGTGTGTGTTTTGTGCCTACAAGTGTGTGTTTGTTGTTGTTGTTGTTACAAGTGTGTGTGTGTGTTGTGCTACAAGTGTGTGTTTGTGCCTACAAGTGTGTGTTGTGCCTACAAGTGTGTGTTTGTGCCTACAAGTGTGTGTTTGTGCCTACACAAGTGTGTGTTTGTGTCTACAAGTGTGTGTGTTTGTGCCTACAAGTGTGTGTTTGTGCCTACAAGTGTGTGTTTGTGCCTACAAGTGTGTGTTTGTGCAATCAAGTGTGTGTTTGTGCCTACAAGTGTGTGTTTGTGCCTACAAGTGTGTGTTTGTGCCTACAAGTGTGTGATTGTGACTACAAGTGTGTGTTTGTGCCTACAAGTGTGTGTGTTTGTGCCTACAAGTGTGTGTTTGTGCCTACAAGTGTGTGTTTGTGCCACAAGTGTGTGTTGTGCCTACAAGTGTGTGTTTGTGCCTACAAGTGTGTGTTTGTGTACAAGTGTGTGTTTGTGCCTACAAGTGTGTGTTTGTGTCTACAAGTGTGTGTTTGTGCCTACAAGTGTGTGTTTGTGCCTACAAGTGTGTGTTTGTGCCTACAAGTGTGTGTTTGTGACAACAAGTGTGTGTTTGTGCCTACAAGTGTGTGTTTGTGCATACAAGTGTGTGTTTGTGCCTACAAGTGTGTGTTTGTGCCTACAAGTGTGTGTTTGTGCCTACAAGTGTGTGTTTGTGCCTGCAAGTGTGTGTTTGTGCCTACAAGTGTGTGTTTGTGCCTACAAGTGTGTGTTTGTGCCTACAAGTGTGTGTTTGTGTGTGTGCCTACAAGTGTGTGTTTGTGCCTACAAGTGTGTGTTTGTGCCTACAAGTGTGTGTTTGTGCCTACAAGTGTGTGTTTGTGCCTACAAGTGTGTGTTTGTGCCTACAAGTGTGTGTTTGTGCCTACAAGTGTGTTTGTGCCTACAAGTGTGTGTTTGTGCCTAAGTGTGTGTTTGTGCCGACAAGTGTGTGTGTGGGCCTACAAGTGTGTGTGTTTGTGCCTACAAGTGTGTGTTTGTGCCTACAAGTGTGTGTTTGTGCCTACAAGTGTGTGTTTGTGCCTACAAGTGTGTGTTTGTGCCTACAAGTGTGTGTTTGTGCCTACAAGTGTGTGTTTGTGCCTACAAGTGTGTGTTTGTGCCTACAAGTGTGTGTTTGTGCCTACAAGTGTGTGTTTGTGCCTACAAGTGTGTGTTTGTGCCTACAAGTGTGTGTTTGTGCCTACAAGTGTGTGTTTGTGTCTACAAGTGTGTAAGTGTGTGTTTGTGCCTGCAAGTGTGTGTTTGTGTCTACAAGTGTGTGTTTGTGCCTGCAAGTGTGTGTTTGTGCCTACAAGTGTGTGTTTGTGTCTACAAGTGTGTGTTTGTGCCTACAAGTGTGTGTTTGTGTCTACAAGTGTGTGTTTGTGCCTACAAGTGTGTGTTTGTGCCTACAAGTGTGTGTTTGTGCCTACAAGTGTGTGTTTGTGCCTCTCCTCCACGTGCTAACAGATGGAAGAGAAGTGGAAGGAATGTGGAGCAATAAGCAAAAATGTGAGGAGGGTCCCGCCATGCTGGTACTTCATGGCGACGTACTACATCCCTTGGTTTCTTTGTTGTTTTCTCGGGTTTTAGAGTGGATACAAGGCTCAGGTGGGTCTCTACTGATACCCTGATCCTTTACCTCCACTTTGCCACTTAAGGAACGAAGATACGTGGAAGGAGAGTGGAGAAATAACGGAAAATATGGAGACAAGTGGACCAGATTCCCGCAATGCAAGCACTTTTCGTGATATTCATTCCTTGGTTTCTTGTCTGTTTTCTCGGTGTTACTAGTGGATACAAGGCTGGGGTTGGTCCATAATGATACCCTGATCCTTCAACTCCACTTTGACACTTAGGGAACGAAGATAAGTGGAAGGAGAGTGGAGAAATAACGGAAAATATGGAGACAGGTGGACCAGCTCGGCGCCATTCAAGCACGTTTCGCGACAGATATCCCTTGGTTTCTTGGCTGTTTTCTCAGTTTCTAGACCCGCTAGAAAAATCGGGTTGGTCTCTACCGATACTCTGATCCTTCTCTTCTACTTTGGCATTTAATGAACGTTTATAAATGGAAACGGAATGGAGAAATAAACAAAAATATGGAGACGAGTGGACGACCTCGGCGCCATGCAAGCACTTCATGGCCATAGACATCCCATGGTTTCTTGGCTGTTTTCTCGGTTTCTAGAATGAATAGAAGACTCGGATTGGTCTCTACAGATATTCCGATTCTTCACCTCCACTTTGCTGCTTACAGAACGAAGATAAGTGGAAGGAGAGTGGAGAAATAACGGAAAATATGGAGACAGGTGGACCAGCTCGGCGCCATGCAAGCATTTTTCGATACAGACATCCCTTGGTTTCTTGGCTGTTTTCTCGGTTTCTGTAGTAGATACATGGCTGATGTTGGTCTCTTATGATACCCTGATCCTTCAACTCCACTTTGACACTTAGGGAACGAAGATAAGTGGAAGGAGAGTGGAGAAATAATTGAAAATATGGAGACAGGTGGATCACCTCGGCGCCATTCAAGCACGTTTCGCGATTGATATCCCTTGGTTTCTTGGCTGTTTTCTCGGTTTTTAGACCAGCTAGAAAAATCGGGTTGGTCTCTACCGATACTCTGATCCTTCTCTTCTACTTTGGCATTTAATGAACGTTTATAAATGGAAACGGAATGGAGAAATAAACGAAAATATGGAGACGAGTGGACGACCTCGGCGCCATGCAAGCACTTCATGGCCATAGACATCCCATGGTTTCTTGGCTGTTTTCTCGGTTTCTGTAGTGGATACAAGGCTGATGATGGTCTCTTATGATACCCTGATCCTTCACCTCCACTTTGCCGCTTACAGAACGAAGATAAGTGGAAGGAGAGTGGAAAAATAACGGAAAATATAGAGATAGGTGGACCAGCTCGGCGCCATGCAAGCATTTCTCGCTACAGACATCCCTTGATTTCTTCGCTGTTTTCTCGGTTTCTGGAGTAGATACAAAACTTGGGTTGGTCTCTCATGATACTCTGATCCTTCACCTCCACTTTGCCACATACAGAATATACATAAGTGGAAGGAGAGTGGAGAAATAACGAAAATGTGGAGACAGGTGGACGAGATCCGCGCCATGCAAGCATTTTTCGCTACAGACATCCCTTGATTTCCTCGCTGTTTTCTCGGTTTCTGGAGTAGATACAAGTCTGGGATTGATCGCTCATGATACCCTGATCCTTCGTCTCTACTTTGGCACTTAGAGAATGAAGATAAGTGGAAGGAGAGTGGAGAAATAAACGAAAAACTGGGGACAGGTGGAGCAGCTCGGCGCCATGCATGCATTTTTCGCTACAGACATCCCCTGATTTCTTCGCTGTTGTCTCGGTTTCTCCACCAGATACAAGGCTGGGGTTGGTCTCTACTAATACCTTCATCCTTCAATTCTGTTTAACTCTTAGGGAACGAAGATAAGGGGAAGGAGAGTGGAGAAATAATGGAAAATATGGAGACAGGTGGACCAGCTCGGCGCCATGCAAGCATTTTTCGATACAGACATCCCTTGTTTTCTTGGCTGTTTTCTCGGTTTCACCAGATAGATAAAGACTCGGGTGGGTCTCTTCTGATACCCTGATCCGTCACCTCCAATTTGCCTCTTACAGAACGAAGATAAGTGGAAGGAGAGTGGAGAAATAACCGAAAATATAGAGACAGGTGGACCAGCTGAGCGCCATGCAAGCAATTTTCGATACATACATCCCTCGGTTTCTTGGCTGTTTTCTCGGTTTCTGGAGGAGATACAAGGCTGATGTTGGTCTCTTGATACCTTCATCCGTCACCTCCACTTTGCCGCTTACAGAACGAAGATAAGTGGAAGGAGAGTGGAGAAATAACGGAAAATATAGAGACAGGTGGACCAGCTCGGCGCCACACAAGCATTTTTCGATACAGACATCCCTTGGTTTCTTGGCTGTTTTCTCGGTTTCTGTAGTAGATACAAGGCTGATGTTGGTCTCTTTTGATACCCTGATCCTTCACCTCCACTTTGCCGCTTACAGAACGAAGATAAGTGGAAGGAGAGTGGAGAAATAACAGTAAATATAGAGAAAGGTGGACCAGCTCGGCGCCATGCATGTACGGTTCGCTACAGATATCCCTTGATTTCTTCGCTGTTTTCTCGGTTTCTATAATAGATAGAAAACTTAGGTTGGTCTCTGCTGATGCTCTGATCCTTCTCCTCCATTTTGCCACATACAGAATATACATAAGTGGAAGGAGAGTAGAGAAATAACGGAAAATATGGAGATAGGTGGACCAGCTCGGCGTCATGCAAGCATTTTTTGCTTCAGACATCCCTTGGTTTCCTGGCTGTTTTCTCGGTTTCTGGAGTAGATACAAGTCTGGGATTGATCGCTCATGATACCCTGATCCTTCGTCTCTACTTTGGCACTTAGAGAATGAAGATAAGCGGAACGATAGTGGAGAAATAAACGAAAATGTGGAGACAGGTGGACCAGCTCGGCGAGATGCAAGCATTTTTCGCTACAGACATCCCTTGGTTTCTTGGCTGTTGTCTCGGTTTGTTGACCAGATACAAGGCTGGGGTTGGTCTCTACTAATACCCTCATCCTTTAACTCTGCTTTGATTCTTAGGGAACGAAGATAAGTGGAAGGAGAGTGGAGAAATAATGGAAAATATGGAGACAGGTGGACCAGCTCGGCGCCATGCAAGCATTTTTCGCTTCAGACATCCCTTGGTTTCTTGGCTGTTTTCTCCGTTTCTAAACCAGATAGAAAACTTACGTTAGTCTCTTATGATACTCTGATCCTTCACCTCCACTTTGACACTTAAGGAAGGAAGATAAGTGGAAGGAGAATGGAGAAATAAACGAAAATCTGGAGACAGGTGGACCAGCCCGGTGCCATGGAAGCACTTTTCGCTGCAGACATCCCTTGATTTCTTCGCTGTTTTCTCGGTTTCTTTAGTGGATACAAGGCTGGGATTGATCTCTAATGATACCCTGATCCGTCACCTCCTCTTTGTGACTTAGGGAACGAAGATAAGTGGAAGGAGAGTGGAGAAAAACCGGAAAATATGAAGACAGGTTGACCAGCTCTGCGCCATAAAAGCATTTTTCGCTACAGACATCCCTTGGTTTCTTGGCTGTTTTCTCGGTTTCTGTTATGAATAGAGGAATCGAGTGGGTCTATACTGATACCATGATCCTTCACCTCCACTTTGACACTTAAGGAAGGAAGATAAGTGGAAGGAGAGTGGAGAAATAAACGAAATTGTGGGGAGAGGTGGACCAGCTCGGCGCAATGCAAGCATTTTTCGCTAGACATCCCTTGGTTTCTTGGCTGTTTTCTCGGTTTTTGTAGTAGATACAAGAATGATGTTGATTTCTTATGATACCCTGATCCTTCACCTCCACTTTGCCGCCTACAGAACGAAGATAAGTGGAAGGAGAGTGGAGAAATAACGGAAAATATGGAGACAGGTGGACCAGCTCGGCGCCATGCAAGCACTTTTCGCTAGAGACATCCCTTGGTTTCTTGGCTGTTTTCTCATTTTCTGGAGAAGATACAAGGCTGGGGTGGGTCTCCTTTGATACCCTGATCCTTTACCTCCACATTGGCACTTTGGGAAGTAAGATAAGTGGAAGGAGAGTGGAGAAATAATGGAAAATATAGAGACAGGTGGACCAGCTCGGCGCCATAAAACCATTTTTCGCTACAGACATCCCTTGGTTTCTTGGCTGTTTTCTCTGTTTCTGTAGAGGATACAAGGCTGGGGTTGGTTTCTACTGATACCCTGATCCTTCACCTCCTCTTTGTGATTTAGGGAACGAAGATAAGTGGAAGGAGAGTGGAGAAAAACCGGAAAATATTGTGTCAGGTGGACCAGCTCGGCGCCATGCAAGCATTTTTCGCTACAGACATCCCTTGGTTTCTAGGCTGTTTTCTCGTTTTCTGGAAGAGATACAAGGCTGGGATTTATCTCCTTTGATACCCTGATCCCTTACCTCCACATTGGCACTTAGGAAAGTAAGATAAGTGGAAGGAGAGTGGAGAATTAATGGAAAATAGGGAGACAAGTGGACCAGCTCGGCGCCATGTAAGCATTTTTCGCTGCAGACATTCCTTGGTTTCTTTGTTGTTTTCTCAGTTTCTATAGTTGATACAAGGCTGGGGTGGGTCTCTTATGATACCCTGATCCTTCACCTCTACTTTGAAACTTAGAGAAAGAAGTGAAGTGGAAGGAGAGTGGAGAAATAACGGAAAATATGGAGACAGGTGGACCAGCTCGGCGCCATGCAAGCATTTTTTGCTTCAGACATCCCTTGGTTTCTTTGCTGTTTTCTCGGTTTCTAAACCAGATAGAAAAATCGGGTTGGTCTCTTATGATACTCTGATCCTTCACCTCCACTTTGGCATTTAATGAACGTATATAAATGGAAGGAGAATGGAGAAATAAACGAAAATATGGAGACAAGTGGACCACCTCGGCGCCATGCATTTTTCGCCATAGACATCCCTTGGTTTCTTGGCTGTTTTCTCGGTTTCTCGACAAGATAAAAGACTTGGGTGGGTCGTTTCTGATACCTTCATCCGTCACCTCCACTTTGCCGCTTACAGAACGAAGATAAGTGGAAGGAGAGTGGAGAAATAACGGAAAATATAGAGACAGGTGGACCAGCTGAGCGCCATACAAGCATTTTTCGACCTAGACATCCCTTGGTTTCTTGGCTGTTTTCTCGGTTTCTGTAGTAGATACAAGGCTGATGTTGGTCTCTTATGATACCCTGATCCTTCACCTCCACTTTGCACCTTACTGAACGAAGAGAAGTGGAAGGAGAGTGGAGAAATAACCGAAAATGTGGAGATAGGGGGACCAGCTCGGCGCCATGGAAGCAATTTTCGCTACAGACATCCCTTGGTTTCTTTGTTTTCTCGGTTTCTAAACCAGATAGAAAACTGGGGTTGGTCTCTTATGATACCCTGATCCTTCACCTCCACTTTTCAACTTAGAACGAACATAAGTGGAAGGAGAGTGGAGAAATAACGCATAATATTGAGTCACGTGGACCAGCTCCGCGCAATGCAAGCACTTTTCGTGATATTCATTCCTTGGTTTCTTGGTTGTTTTCTCGGTTTCTGTAGTAGATACATGGCTGATGATGGTCTCTTATGATACCCTGATCCTTCAACTCCACTTTGACACTTAGGGAACGAAGATAAGTGGAAGGAGAGTGGAGAAATAAACGAAAATGTGGACACAGGTGGACCAGCTCGGCGCCATGCAAGCACTTCATGGCCATAGACATCCCTTGGTTTCTTGGCTGTTTTCTCGGTTTCTAGAATTAATAGAAGACTCGGGTTTATCTCTACCGATACACTGATCTTTCACTTCTACTTTGCCACTTTAAGAACTAAGATAAGTGGAAGTAGAGTGGAGAAATAAATGAAAATGTGGGGACAGGTGGACCAGCTCGGCGCCATGCATGTACGGTTCGCGACATACATCCCTAGGTTTCTTGGCTCTTTTCTCGGTTTTTAGAGTAGATACAAGGCCTGGGTTGGTCTCTGCTGATACCCTGATCTTTCCCCTCCATTTTGCTACTTAGAGAACGTACATAAGTGGAAGGAGAGTGGAGAAATAACGGAAAATATGGAGACAGGTGGACCTTCTCGGCGCCATTCAAGCATTTTTCGCTACAGACAAACCTTGGTTTCTTGGCTGTTTTCTCGGTTTCTAGGTGGATACAAGGCTGGGTTACTCTCTTATGATACCCTGATCCTTCACCTCCACTTTGTGACTTAGCGAACGAAGATAAGTGGAAGGAGAGTGGAGAAATAACGAAAATATTGAGACAGGTGGACCAGCTCGGCGCCATGCAAGCATTTTTCGATACAGACATCCCTTGGTTTCTTTGCTGTTTTCTCGTTTTCTGAAGGAGATACCAGGCTGGGATTTGTCTCCTTTGATACCCTGATCTTTTACCTCCACATTGGCACTTAGGGAAGTAAGATAGGTGGAAGGAGAGTGGAGAAATAATGGAAAATATGGAGACAGGTGGACCAGCTCGGCGCCATGCAAGCATTTTTCGCTAGACATCCCTTGGTTTCTTGGCTGTTTTCTCGGTTTCTAAACCAGATAGAAAACTTGGGTTACTCTCTTATGATACCCTGATCCTTCACCTCCCCTTTTCAACTTACAGAACCTACATAAGTGGAAGGAGAGTGGAGAAATAACGAAAAATATGGTGACAAGTGGACCAGATTCCCGCAATGCAAGCACTTTTCGTGATATTCATTCCTTGGTTTCTTGGCTGTTTTCTCAGTTTCTGTTACAGAACGAAGATAAGTGGAAGGAGAGGAGAAATAAACGAAAATGTGGAGACAGGTGGACCAGCTACAGACATCCCATCCTTGGTTTCTTGGCTGTTTTCTCGGTTTCTGGAGTAGATACAAGGCTGGGGTTGGTCCATAATGATACCCTGATCCTTCAACTCCACTTTGGCACTTAGGGAACGAAGATAAGTGGAAGGAGAGTGGAGAAATAATTGAAAATATGGAGACAGGTGGACCACCTCGGCGCCATTCAAGCACGTTTCGCGACAGATATCCCTTGGTTTCTTGGCTGTTTTCTCGGTTTCTAGACCCGCTAGAAAAATCGGGTTGGTCTCTACCGATACTCTGATCCTTCTCTTCTACTTTGGCATTTAATGAACGTTTATAAATGGAAACGGAATGGAGAAATAAGCAAAAATATGGAGACGAGTGGACGACCTCGGCGCCATGCAAGCACTTCATGGCCATAGACATCCCATGGTTTCTTGGCTGTTTTCTCGGTTTCTGTAGTGGATACAAGGCTGATGTTGGTCTCTCATGATACCCTGATCCTTCACCTCCACTTTGCCGCTTACAGAACGAAGATAAGTGGAAGGAGAGTGGAAAAATAACGGAAAATAAAGAGATAGGTGGACCAGCTCGGCGCCATGCAAGCACTTCATGGCAATAGACATCCCATGGTTTCTTTGTTGTTTTCTCGGTTTCTATTATGAATAGAAGACTTGGATTGGTCTCTACAAATATTCCGATTCTTCACCTTCACTTTGCCACTTACAGCACGAAGATAAGTGGAAGGAGAGTGGAGAAATAACGGAAAATATGGAGACAGGTGGACCAGCTCTTCGCCATGCATGCATTTTTCGATACAGACATCCCTTGGTTTCTTGGCTGTTTTCTCGTTTTCTGGAGGAGATACAAGGCTGGGATTTATCTCCTTTAATACCCTGATCCCTTACCTCCACATTGGCACTTAAGGAAGTAAGATAAGTGGAAGGAGAGTGGAGAAATAACGAAAAATATAGAGACAGGTGGACCAGCTCGGCGCCATAAAACCATTTTTGATACAGACATCCCTTGGTTTCTTGGCTGTTTTCTCGGTTTCTGTAGTGGATACAAGGCTGATGTTGGTCTCTTTTGATAACCTGATCCTTCACCTCCACGTTGCCGCTTACAGAACGAAGATAAGTGGAGGGAAAGTGGAAAAATAACGGAAAATATGGAGATAGGTGGACCAGCTCGGCGCCATGCAAGCATTTCTCGCTACAGACATCCCTTGATTTCTTCGCTGTTTTCTCGGTTTCTATAATAGATAGAAAACTTGGGTTGGTCTCTACTTATGCTCTGATCCTTCTCCTCCATTTTGCCACATACAGAATATACATAAGTGGAAGGAGAGTAGAGAAATAACGAAAAATGTGTTCATAAGTGAACCAGATTCGCGCCATGCAAGCAATTTTTTCGACATACATCCCTTGGTTTCCTGGCTGTTTTCTCGGTTTCTGGAGTAGATACAAGTCTGGGATTGATCGCTCATGATACCCAGATCCTTCGTCTCTACTTTGGCACTTAGAGAATGAAGATAAGCGGAACGAGAGTGGAGAAATAAACGAAAATGTGGAGACAGGTGGACCAGCCCGGTGCCATGGAAGCACTTTTCGCTACAGACATCCCTTGGTTTCTTGGCTGTTTTTTCTGTTTCTGTAGAGGATACAAGGCTGGGGTTGGTCTTTAATGATACTCTGATCCTTCACCTCCACTTTGCCGCTTACAGAACGAAGATAAGTGGAAGGAGAGTGGAGAAATAACGGAAAATATGGAGACAGGTGGACCAGCTCGGCGCAATGCAAGCATTTTTCGCTTCAGACATCCCTTAGTTTCTTCGCTGTTTTCTCGGTTTCTAAACCAGATAGAAAACTTGGGTTACTCTCTTATGATACCCTGATCCTTCACCTCCCCTTTTCAACTTACAGAACCTACATAAGTGGAAGGAGAGTGGAGAAATAACGAAAAATATGGTGACAAGTGGACCAGATTCCCGCAATGCAAGCACTTTTCGTGATATTCATTCCTTGGTTTCTTGGCTGTTTTCTCAGTGTTACTAGTGGATACAAGGCTGGGGTTGGTTCATAATGATACCCTGATCCTTCAACTCCACTTTGGCACTTAGGGAACGAAGATAAGTGGAAGGAGAGTGGAGAAATAAACGAAACTTGTGGGGACAGGTGGACCACCTCGGCGCCATTCAAGCACGTCTCGCGACAGATATCCCTTGGTTTCTTGGCTGTTTTCTCGGTTTCTAGACCCGCTAGAAAAATCGGGTTGGTCTCTACCGATACTCTGATCCTTCTCTTCTACTTTGGCATTTAATGAACGTTTATAAATGGAAACGGAATGGAGAAATAAACAAAAATATGGAGACGAGTGGACGACCTCGGCGCCATGCAAGCACTTCATGGCCATAGACATCCCATGGTTTCTTGGCTGTTTTCTCGGTTTCTGTAGTGGATACAAGGCTGATGTTGGTCTCTTATGATACCCTGATCCTTCACCTCCACTTTGCCGCTTACAGAACGAAGATAAGTGGAAGGAGAGTGGAAAAATAACGGAAAATAAAGAGATAGGTGGACCAGCTCGGCGCCATGCAAGCACTTCATGGCAATAGACATCCCATGGTTTCTTTGTTGTTTTCTCGGTTTCTATTATGAATAGAAGACTTGGATTGGTCTCTACAAATATTCCGATTCTTCACCTTCACTTTGCCACTTACAGCACGAAGATAAGTGGAAGGAGAGTGGAGAAATAACGGAAAATATGGAGACAGGTGGACCAGCTCGGCGCCATGGAAGCATTTCTCGCTACAGACATCCCTTGATTTCTTCGCTGTTTTCTCGGTTTCTTTAATAGATAGAAAACTTGGGTTGGTCTCTACTGATGCTCTGCTCCTTCTCCTCCATTTTGCCACATACAGAATATATATAAGTAGAAGGAGAGTAGAGAAATAACGAAAATATTGTGACAAGTGAACCAGATTCGCGCCATGCAAGCAATTTTTTCGACATACATCCCTTGGTTTCCTGGCTGTTTTCTCGGTTTCTGGAGTAGATACAAGTCTGGGATTGATCGCTCATGATACCCTCATCCTTCGTCTCTACTTTGGCACTTAGAGAATGAAGATAAGCGGAACGAGAGTGGAGAAATAAACGAAAGTGGAGACAGGTGGACCAGCTCGGTGCCGTGGAAGCACTTTTCGCTGCAGACATCCCTTGGTTTCTTGGCTGTTTTCTCGGTTTCTAGAATGAATAGAAGGCTCGGGTTAGTCTCTACTGATACCCTGATCTTTCCCCTCCATTTTGACATTTAGAGCACGTACATAAGTGGAAGTAGAGTGGAGCTATGAGAGAAAACATGTGGACAAGTGGACCAGCAATGCCGTAACTGGGCGTGTGTGAGAAAAGAGTAAAAAATGTCGGATCTGCCCCGCACTACTTCCTCCTACATTTTTTATCTCAATAACTACTTTCTGAACGTTTGTATCTGATTTACTTATTGAGAGAGAGAGAGAGAGAGAGAGAGAGAGAGAGAGAGAGAGAGAGAGAGAGAGAGAGAGAGAGAGAGAGAGAGAGAGAGAGAGCACATCCGCCATACTTAAAGCGTCGCGTCAGAGTCGGTTCATGAGTTCATCGCTGGCGCTCGTCACCTCAACATACAAACACACACACACACACACACTCTCGCTCATCCGCCGCCCCCAGACACACACACAGACCATGATGGGTCGTCTCTCACGTCTGCTGCCCCGGGGACACGTCTTCCTCTTCCTGCTGGTGGTGGTGGTGGCGCTGAGCCAGGGAACACGGCGCTGCCGGGAGGCGGACGTGGTGCTCGGAGAAGGGGAGGTGCAGCGCATAGGCGGCGGAACAAGGGACGGTGATGGTGGTTATGTTAAGACCGTGTACCTGTGGCCCGAGGAAGGCTTCCTTGGTGTGGGTCTGCAGGCCCTAGTGGACACCCGAAATGGAACAACGGTGAGGCGGGCCGCGTGGTTCTCCAAGGACAGCCTGTTCACCGCCGCCAACACAACCGCCTGGTGGAAGTTGAGGGTGGGTGTGTATGTGCATCACAGTCACCGTGTGGTGTTGTTCGGTGCACGTCTTGGTGATAGTTTGAAGGACTGTTACTCTTGGGTCACCGTTGACAAGCTACAGGGTCTGGACGTGGTGGGTTACGGCCCGTCACGATGGAGACATACGGAACCACCACCTGAGTGTCCCTATCAAGACACTACCGCACGGTCCTGGCCACTAAACACACCCAACTGCACGGCGCCCCCACCCATCACACGAGCCACTACACCCGCGCCCATCACACGAGCCACTACACCCGCGCCCATCACACGAGCCACTACACCCGCGCCCATCACACGAGCCACTACACCCGCGCCCATCACACGAGCCACTACACCCGCGCCCGACCCTTTGTTGGTGGCAGCGGTGACAGCAGTGCTGGTCGCCCTTGTGACGGCCGTGGCAGCAACACTGATAGCGGCGGACTTGTTCCGCACACAACAGCGTCGCGGAGCGGATCAGAGTAAGTGTGTGTGTGTGTGTGTGTGTGTGTGTGTGTGTGTGTGTGTGTGTGTGTGTGTGTGTGTGTGTACATATCTCCGTCCACCTGTCTCCACATTTTCGTTTATTTCTCCACTCTCCTTCCACTTATCTTCGTTCCCTAAGAATCAAACAGAGTTGAAGGATGAGGGTATTAGTAGAGACCAACCCCAGCCTTGTATCTGGTCAACAAACCGAGAAAACAGCCAAGAAACCAAGGGATGTGTGTAGCGAAAAATGCTTGCATCTCGCCGAGCTGGTCCACCTGTCTCCACATTTTCGTTTATTTCTCCACTCTCGTTCCGCTTATCTTCATTCTCTAAGTGCCAAAGTAGAGACGAAGGATCAGGGTATCATGAGCGATCAATCCCAGACTTGTATCTACTCCAGAAACCGAGAAAACAGCCAAGAAACCAAGGGATGTCTATGTCCATGAAAATGCTTGCATGGCGCGAGGTCGTTAACTTGTCTCCATATTTTCGTTATTTCTCCATTCTCCTTCCACTTATATATATTCTGTAAATGCCAAAATGAGAGAAGGATCAGAGCATCGGTAGAGACCAACCCAAGTTTTCTATCTATTATAGAAAACGAGAAAGCAGCCAAGAAACCAAGGGATGTCTGTAGCGAAAATGCTTGCATGTCTCCGTGCTGGTCCACCTGTCTCCAGATTTTCGTTTATTTCTCCACTCTCCTTCCGCTTATCTTCGTTCTGGAAGAGCCAAAGTCGAGGAGAAGGATCAGGGTATCAAAGAGACCAACATCAGCATTGTATCTACTGCAGAAACCGAGACAACAGCCAAGAAACCAAGGGATGAATATCACGAAAAGTGCTTGCATCTTGCGGGAATCTGGTCCACTTGTCACCATATTTTCGTTATTTCTCCACTCTCCTTCCACTTATCTTTATTCTGTAAGTGAAAGGAGGTGAAGGATCAGGGTATCATAAGAGATCAACCCAGACTTTCTATCTGGTTTAGAAACCGAGAAAACAGCAAAGAAACCAAGGATGTCTGAAGCGAAAATTATTGCATGGAGCCGAGCTGGTCCACCTGTCTCCTTATTTTCTGTTATTTCTCCACTCTCCTTCCTCTTATCTTGATTGTCGTAGTGCAAAAATGGCGGTGAAGGAACAGGGTATCATTAGAGACCAACCCGAGTCTTCTATTTGGTAGAGAAACCGAGAAAACAGCCAAGAAACCAAGGGATGTCTGTAGCGAAAAATGCTTGCATCTTGCCGAGCTGGTCCACCTGACACATATTTTCCGTTTTTTTCCACTCTCCTTCCACTTATCTTTCCTAAATCACAAAGTGGTGGTGAAGGATCAGAGTATCATTAAAGACCAACACGAGACTTGTATCCTCTCCAGAAACAGAGAAAACAGTCAAGAAAGCAAGGGATGTCTGTAGCGAAAAATGCTTGCATGGCGCCGAGCTGGTTCACTTGTCTCCATATTTTCCTTTATTTTTCCACTCTTCTTCCACTTATCTTCGTTCTATAAGTGGCAAAGTAGAGGTGAAGAATCAGAATATCTGGAGACCAATTCAGTCTTCTATTCATTCTAGAAACCGAGAAAACAGCCAAGAAACCAAGGGATGTCTCTAGCGAAAAATTCTTGCATGGCGCCGAGGTCGTCCACAAGTCTCCATATTTTAGCTTATTTATCCAGTCACCTTCCAGTTATATTCGTTCATTAAATGCCAAAGTTGAGGTGAAGGATCAGTGTATCCGTATAGACCAACCCGATTTTTCTAGCGTGTCTAGAAACCGAGAAAACAGCCAAGAAACCAAGGGATGTCTGTAGCGACAAGTGCTTGCATGGCGCCGAGCTGGTCCACCTGTCTCCACATTTTCGTTTATTTCTCCACTCTCCTTCCACTTATCTTAAATCTCTAAGTGCCAAAGTGGAGATGAAGGATGAGGGTATCATAAGAGATCAATTCCAGCCTTGTATCCACTGCAGAAACCGAGAAAACAGCCAAGAAACCAAGGGATGTCTGTAGCGAAAAATGCTTGCATCTTGCCGAGCTGGTCCACTTGTCTCCACATTTTCCGTTATTTCTCCACTCTCCTTCCTCTTATCTTCGTTCTTGAAGTGCCAAAGTAGAAGTGAAAGATCACGGTATCATGAGCGATCAATCCCAGACTTGTATCTACTCCAGAAACCGAGAAAACAGCCAAGAAACCAAGGGATGTCTGTAGCGAAAAATGCTTGTATGGCGCCGAGCTGGTCCACCTGTCTCCATATTTTCCGTTATTCCTCCACTCTCCTTCCACTTATCTTCGTTCTGTAGGCGGCAAAGTGGAGGTGAAGGATCAGGGTATCATATGAGACCCACCCCAGCCTTGTATCAACTATAGAAACCGAGAAAACAACAAAGAAACCAAGGGATGTCTGTAGCGAAAAATGCTTGCATGGCGCCGAGAAGGTCCACCTGTCTCCATGTTTTCCGTTATTTCTCCACTCTCCTTCCACTTATGTACGTTCTCTAAGTAGCAAAATGGAGGGGAAAGATCAGGGTATCAAAGAGATCAATCCCAGCCTTGTATCTACTCCAGAAACCGAGAAAACAGCCAAGAAACCAAGGGATGTCTGTAGCGAAAATGCTTGCATGGCACCGAGCTGGTCCACCTGTCTCTATATTTTCCGGTTTTTCTCCACTCTCCTTCCACTTATCTTCGTTCCCTAAGTCACAAAGAGGAGGTGAAGGATCAGGGTATCAGTAGAGACCGACCCAAGCCTTGTATACACTCAAGAAACTGAGAAAACAGCCAAGAAACCAAGGGATGTATGTCGCGAAACGTGCATGCATGGCGCCGAGCTGGTCCACCTGTCCCCACATTTTCATTTATTTCTCCACTCTCCTTCCACTTATCTTCATTCTGTAAGTGGCAAAGTGAGGTGAAGGATCAGGATATCATGAGCGATCAATCCCAGCCTTGTATCTACTCCAGAAACCGAGAAAACAGCCAGAAACCAAGGGATGTATGTAAAAAATTGCTTGCATGGCGCGAATCTGGTCCACTTGTCTCCACATTTTCGTTATTTCTCTACTCTCCTTCCACTTATCTATATTCTATGTGGCAAAATGGAGGTGAAGGATCAGAGCATCAAGAGACCAACGCAGGTTTCTATCTATTATAGAAACCGAGAAAAGAGCCAAGAAACCTAGGGATGTATGTAGCGAAAAGTGCTTCCATGGCATCGAGCTGGTCCACCTGTCTCCACATTTTCGTTTATTTCTCCACTCTCCTTCCACTTATCTTCGTTCTGGAAGCGGCAAAGTGAAGGTGAAGGATCAGGGTATCAAAAGAGACAAACATCAGCCTTGTATCTACTACAGAAACCGAGAAAACAGCCAAGAAACCAAGGGATGTCTAGGTCGAAAAATGCTTGTATGGCGCTCAGCTGGTCCACCTGTCTCTATATTTTCCGTTATTTCTCCACTCTCCTTCCACTTATCTTCGTTTTAAGTTTCAAAGTGGAGGTGAAGGATCAGGGTATCATTAGAGACCAAACCGAGTCTTCTATTTGGTAGAGAAACCGAGAAAACAGCCAAGAAACCAAGGATGTCTGTAGCGAAAAATGCTTGCATGGCGCCGAGCTGGGCCACCTGTCTCCATATTGTCAGTTATTTCTCCACTCTCCTTCCACTTATCTTCGTTCGCGAAGTGGCAAAGTGGAAGTGAACGATCAGGTATCTGTAGAGACCAACCCAAGTCTTGTATTCACTAGAAACCGAGAAAACAGCCAAGAAACCAAGGGATGTCTATTGCGAAAAGTGCTTGCATGGCGCCGAGCTGGTCCACCTGTCTCCATATTTTTGTTATTTCTCCTCTCCTTCCTCCTATCTACGTTCTCTAGGTGGCAAAGTGCAGGTGGTGGATCAGGGTATCATAAGAGAGTCTTCTATTCATAATAGAAATCGATAAAACAGCCAAGAAACCAAGGCATGTATGTCGCTTGCTTGGCGCCGAGCTGGTCCACCTGTCCCCACATTTTCAGTTATTTCTCCACTCTCCTTCCACTTATCTTAGTTCTTGAAGTGGCAAAGTAGAAGTGAAAGATCAGTGTATCAGTAGAGATAAACCCGAGTCTTCTATTAATTATAGAAACCGAGAAAACAGCCAAGAAACCAAGGGATGCCTGCAGCGAAAAGTGCTTGCATGTCGCCGAGCTGGTCCACCTGTCTCCATATTTTCCGTTATTTTTCCACTCTCCTTCCACTTATCTTCCTTCTGTAATTGGCAAAGTGGAGGTGAAGGATCATTGTATCATTAGAGACAACCCAGCCTTGTATCAACTATAGAAACTGAGAAAACAACAAAGAAACCAAGGGATGTCTGCAGCGAAAATGCTTGCATGGCGCCGAGCTGGTCCACTTGTCTCCTATTTTCCATTATTTCTCCACTCTCCTTCCACTTATCTTACTTCCTAAGTGCCAATGTGGAGGTAAAGGATCAGGGTATCAAAGGAGACAACCCGAGTCTTCTATCTAATTCTAGAAAACGAGAAAACAGCCAAGAAACCAAGGGATGTCTGTAGCGAAAAATGATTGTATGGCGCCGAGCTGGTCCACCTGTCTCCATATTTTCCGTTATTCCTCCACTCTCCTTCCACTTATCTTCGTTCTAAAGTTCAAAGTTGAGGTGAGGGATGAAAGTATCAGAAGCGACCCACCCAAGTCTTCTATCTGGTCGAAAAACCGAGAAAACAGCCAAGAAACCAAGGGATGTCTGTAGCGAAAAATGCATGCATGTCGAAGAGCTGGTCCACCTGTCTCCACATTTTCGTTTATTTCTCCTCTCCTTCCACTTATCTTCATTCTGTAAGTGCCAAAGAGGTGAAGGATCAGGGTATCATGAGCGATCAATCCCAGCCTTGTATCTCCTAAAGAAACCGAGAAAACAGCCAAGAAACCAAGGATGTATGTCGAAAAATGCTTGCATGGCGCCGAGCTGGTCCACCTGTCTCCAGATTTTCGTTATTTCTCCACTCTCCTTCCACTTATCTTCCTTCTGTATGTAGCAAAGTGGAGGAGAAGGATCAGAGCATCAGTAGAGACCAACCCAAGTTTTCTATCTTATAGAAACCGAGAAAACAGCCAAGAAACCAAGGATGTCTGTAGCGAAAATGCTTGCATGGCGCCGAGCTGGTCCACCTGTCACCACAATTTCGGGTATTTCTCCACTCTCCTTCCACTTATCTTCGTGCTTTAAGTGGCAAAGTGGAGGTGAAGTATCAGGTATCATAAGAGACCAATGCAGTCTTCTATTCATACAGAAACCGAGAAAACAGCCAAGAAATCAAGGGATGTCTATTGCGAAAGTGCTTGCATGGCGCCGAGCTGGTCCACCTGTCTCCATATTTTGCGTTATTTCTCCACTCTCCTTCCACTTATCTTCGTTCTGTAAGTAGCAAAGTAGGTGAAGGATCAGGGTATCAGTAGAGATAAACCCGAGTCTTCTATCTGGTTAGAAACCGAGAAAACAGCCAAGAAACCAAGGGATGTCTGTATCGAAAAATGCTTGTATGGCGCCGAGCTGGTCCACCTGTCTCCATATTTTCCTTTATTTCTCCACTCTCCTTCCACTTATCTTCGTTCTGTAAGTGGCAAAGTGGAGGTGAAGGATGAGGTATCAGAAGCGACTCACCCAAGTCTTCTACGTCGAGAAACCGAGAAAACAGCCAAGAAACCTAGGGATGTCTGTAGCGAGAAATGCTTGCATGGCGCCGAGCTGGTCCACTTGTCTCCACATTTTCGTTTATTTCTCCACTCTCCTTCCACTTATCTTAAATCTCTAAGTGCCAAAGTGGAGATGAAGGATGAGGGTATCACAAGAGACCAACCTAAGCATTGTATCCACTGCAGAAACCGAGAAAACAGCCAAGAAACCAAGGGTTGTCTGTAGCGAAAAGTGCTTGCATGGCGCCGAGCTGGTCCACCTGTCTCCACATTTTCGTTTATTTCTCCACTCTCGTTCCGCTTATCTTCGTTCTAAGCCAAAGTAGAGAAGAAGGATCAGGGTATCATAGAGAGCAATCCCAGCCTTGTATCTACTCCAGAAACCGAGAAAACAGCCAGAAACCAAGGGATGTCGAAAAAATTGCTTGCATGGCGCGAATCTCGTTCACTTAACACATTTTCGTTATTTCTCTACTCTCCTTCCACTTATATATATTCTGTATGTGGCAAATAGGAGGAGAAGGATCAGACCATCAGGAGAGACCAACCCAAGTTTTCTATCTAATATAGAAACCGAGAAAACAGCGAAGAAATCAAGGGATATCTGAAGCGAAAAATGCTTGCATGGCGCCGAGCTGGTCCACCTGTCTCCATATTTTCCGTTATTTCTCCACTCTCCTTCCACTTATCTTCGTTCTTTATGTGGCAAAGTGGAGGTGAAGGATCAGGTATCATAAGAGACCAACCCCAGCTTTGTATCCACTACAGAAACCGATAAAACAGCCAAGAAACTATGGGATGTCTATTGCCATGAAGTGCTTGCATGGCGCCGAGGTGGTCCACCTGTCTCCATATTTTTGTTATTTCTCCATTCCGTTTCCATTTATAAACGTTCATTAAATGCCAAAGTAGAAGAGAAGGATCAGAGTATCGGTAGAGACCAACCTGATTTTCTAGCGGTCTAGAAACCAAAAAAACAGCCAAGAAACCAAGGGATATCTGTCTCGAAAATTGCTTGAATGGCGCCGAGCTGGTCCACCTGTCTCCATATTTTCCGTTATTCCTCCACTCTCCTTCCACTTATCTTCGTTCCTAAGTGTCAAAGTGGAGGTGAAGGATCAGGGTATCATAAGAGACCATCATCAGCCTTGTATCCACTACAGAAACCGAGAAAACAGCCAAGAAACCAAGGGATATCAATCGCGAAACGTGCTTGAATGGCGCCGAGGTGATCCACCTGTCTCCATATTTTCAATTATTTCTCCACTCTCCTTCCACTTATCTTCGTTCCCTAAGTGTCAAAGTGGAGTTGAAGGATCAGGTATCAAGAGACCAACCCAGCCTTGTATCCACTAGTAACACCGAGAAAACAACAAAGAAACCAAGGAATGAATATCACGAAAAGTGCTTGCATTGCAGGAATCTGGTCCACTTGTCTCCATATTTTCCGTTATTTCTCCACTCTCCGTATCTTCGTTCCTTAAACACAAAGTGGAGGTAAAGGATCAGGTATCAGTAGAGACAAACACAGCCTTGTATCCACTCTAAACACCGAGAAAACAACAAAGAAACCAAGGGATGTAGTATGCACAAACACACACTTGCATGGCACAAACACACTCCTCACATTTTGTATTGCTCCACATTCCTTCCACTTCTCTTCCATCTGTTAGCACGTGGAGGCACAAACACACACTTGAGGCACAAACACACACTTGTAGGCACAAACACACACTTGTAGACACAAACACACACTTGTAGGCACAAACACACACTTGTAGGCACAAACACACACTTGTAGGCACAAACACACACTTGTAGGCACAAACACACACTTGTAGGCACAAACACACACTTGTAGGCACAAACACACACTTGTAGGCACAAACACACACTTGTAGGCACAAACACACACTTGCAGGCACAAACACACACTTGTAGGCACAAACACACACTTGTAGGCACAAACACACACTTGTAGGCACAAACACACACTTGTAGGCACAAACACACACTTGTAGGCACAAACACACACTTGCAGGCACAAACACACACTTGTATGCACAAACACACACCCCAGGCACAAACACACACTTGTAGGCACAAACACACACTTGTAGGCACAAACACACACTTCTAGGCACAAACACACTTGTAGGCACAAACCACACTTGTAGGCACAAACACACACTTTCAGGCACAAACACACACTTGTAGGCACAAACACACACTTGAAGGCACAAACACACACTTGTAGGCACAAACACACACTTGTAGGCACAAACACACACTTGCAGGCACAAACACACACTTGTAGGCACAAACACACACTTAGGCACAAACACACACTTGTAAGCACAAACACACACTTGTAGGCACAAACACACTTGTAGGCACAAACACACACTTGCAGGCACAAACACACACTTGTAGGCACAAACACACACTTGTAGGCACAAACACACACTTGCAGGCACAAACACACACTTGTAGGCACAAACACACACTTGTAGGCACAAACACACACTTGTAGGCACAAACACACACTTGTAGGCACAAACACACACTTGTAGGCACAAACACACACTTGTAGGCACAAACACACACTTGTAGGCACAAACACACACTTGTAGGCACAAACACACACTTGTAGGCACAAACACACACTTGTAGGCACAAACACACACTTGCAGGCACAAACACACACTTGTAGGCACAAACACACACTTGTAGGCACAAACACACACTTGTAGGCACAAACACACACTTGTAGGCACAAACACACACTTGTAGGCACAAACACACACTTGTAGGCACAAACACACTTGTAGGCACAAACACACACTTGTAGGCACAAACACACACTTGTAGGCACAAACACACACTTGTAGGCACAAACACACACTTGTAGGCACAAACACACACTTGCAGGCACAAACACACACTTGTAGGCACAAACACACACTGGTCGGCACACACACACTTGTAGGCACAAACACACACTTGTAGGCACAAACACACACTTGTAGGCACAAACACACACTTGCAGGCACAAACACACACTTGTAGGCACAAACACACACTTGTAGGCACAAACACACACTTGCAGGCACAAACACACACTTGCAGGCACAAACACACACTTGTAGGCACAAACACACACTTGTAGGCACAAACACACACTTGTAGGCACAAACACACACTTGTAGGCACAAACACACACTTGAAGGCACAAACACACACTTGTAGGCACAAACACACACTTGTAGGCACAAACACACACTTGTAGGCACAAACACACACTTGTAGGCACAAACACACACTTGTAGTCACAAACACACACTTGTAGGCACAAACACACACTTGTAGGCACAAACACACACTTGTAGGCACAAACACACACTTGTAGGCACAAACACACACTTGTAGGCACAAACACACACTTGTAGGCACAAACACACACTTGTAGGCACAAACACACACTTGTAGGCACAAACACACACTTGTAGGCACAAACACACACTTGTAGGCACAAACACACACTTAGGCACAAACACACACTAGGCACAAACACACAATTTTAGGCACAAACACACACTTGTAGGCACAAACACACACTAGGCACAAACACACACTTGTAGGCACAAACACACAGAGGCACAAACACACACTTGTAGGCACAAACACACACTTTTAGGCACAAACACACACTTGTAGGCACAAACACAACTTGCAGGCACAAACACACAACAACAAATAAAATAACAACAACAACAACAACAACAACAACAACAACACAAACACAAACAATAACAATAATAATAACAATAGTAACAATAACAATAATAATAATAATAATAATAACAATAATAATAATAATAATAATAATAATAATAATAATAATAATAATAATAATAATAATAATAATAATAATAATAATAATAATAATAATAATAATAATAATAATAATAATAATAATAATAATAATAATAATAATAATAATAATAATAATAATAATAATAATAATAATAATAATAAATAATAATAATAATAATAGTAATAATAATAATAAAAATAATAATAATAATAATAATAATAATAATAATAATAATAATAATAATAATAATAATAATAATAATAATAATAATAATAATAATAATAATAATAATAATAATAATAATAATAATAATAATAATAATAATAATAATAATAATAATAATAATAATAATAATAATAATAATAATAGTAATAATAATAATAATAATAATAATAATAATAATAATAATAATAATAATAATAATAATAATAATAATAATAATAACAATAATAATAATAATAATAATAATAATAATAATAATAATAATAATAATAATAATAATAATAATAATAATAATAATAATAATAATAATAATAATAATAATAATAATAATAATAATAATAATAATAATAATAATAATAATAATAATAATAATAATAATAATAATAATAATAATAATAATAATAATAATAATAATAATAATAATAATAATAATAATAATAATAATAATAATAATAATAATAATAATAATAATAATAATAATAATAATAATAATAATAATAATAATAATAATAATAATAATAATAATAATAATAATAATAATAATAATAATAATAATAATAATAATAATAATAATAATAATAATAATAATAATAATAATAATAATAATAATAATAATAATAATAATAATAATAATAATAACAATAATAATAATAATAATAATAATAATAATAATAATAATAATAATAATAATAATAATAATAATAATAATAATAATAATAATAACAATAATAATAATAATAATAATAATAACAATAATAACAATAATAATAATAATAATAATAATAATAATAATAATAATAATAATAATAATAATAATAATAATAATAATAATAATAATAATAATAATAATAATAATAATAATAATAATAATAATAATAATAATAATAATAATAATAACAATAATAATAATAATAATAATAATAATAATAATAATAATAATAATAATAATAATAATAATAATAATAATAATAATAATAATAATAATAATAATAATAATAATAATAATAATAATAATAATAATAATAATAATAATAATAATAATAATAATAATAATAATAATAATAATAATAATAATAATAATAATAATAATAATAATAATAATAATAATAATAATAATAATAATAATAATAATAATAATAATAATAATAATAATAATAATAATAATAATAATAATAATAATAATAATAATAATAATAATAATAATAATAATAATAATAATAATAATAATAATAATAATAATAATAATAATAATAATAATAATAATAATAATAATAATAATAATAATAATAATAATAATAATAATAATAACAATAATAACAATAATATTACAGCCGCGCCTCTCCTCTCCCTTCTCCAGACGCCGCCTAGACCAGTACACGCCCGCCGCCCCGAGTGACCAGCAGGAGACCCTTGAAGGCGGCAGGGACGGGGCTCCGGGGCACAGAGGCGCCCATTGTGTGTCTCTATATCCTCTATCAACCTGCCCCCTCCTCTCCTCTCCTCCTCCTCCTCTCCTCTCCTCCTCCTCCTCTCCTCTCCTCCCGCGCCAAGGTTGAGTGAAGACATTCTCCTCGTCATCCGTGGAAGGAACACCACACAGAAAGCTCTAAGACATGACAGATATAACATAAGCTTACAACGAGAATACAAAGTCCTGAAGAAGAGAGTCACAGCCGTGATGGGTGCTGCCAGGAAGGACTATTACAGACTTAACACGTCCAGAGGTAACACAACAGCTGAGTGGAGAGTCTTGAAAGAAAGAGTTCCTGGCACAAAGAAACAAGCAAATAAAGTAAATGAGGAATGCAGTGTCGAAGACTTCAACAATTGTTTTTGCTAATGTTGGAAAAAAAGCTTTCGAGGAGTCTCAGAACAATCGCGAAAACTGATCTCCTGAAAACATTAACAGTCGTAACACCTTTCGTCCCCAGCCTACCGATACTGACACAATCACTCTCACCATAAAGCACCTCAAGGAATCCAACCCACACGGATCTGACAACATCTCCTGAGACTCATCAAAGACGCTCTGCCAGCAATTCTACCGCACATCACATGTATCATAGGTATACACAATAACAAGAGGTATCTTTCCTAATGCCTGGAAGCACGCTATTGTCACACCAATATTTAAGAAAGGAGAAGTAGGCAACAGATGGACAATGTCCTTGCTCCCAGTTGTATCTGAAATATTAGAAAAGATCGTTGCTACTCAGTTGGTCCAATTTATGGAACAGAATTTCCTCTTTAGCAGCACTCAACATGGCTTCAGACCAAACTTATCTACTGAGACTGCTCTCCCACAAGTTTCTAAAAGATTTATGACACCATGGACAAAGGAGAAATATGTCTTTTAACTCTTTGCGACCTATCTAAAGCTTTTGATAGTGTCTGCCATGACATTCTACTCAGAAAATGCAATGAATTAGGAATCGACATATTTTGGTTTGAAGATTATCTATGTAACAGGACTCAGTCTGTGCGAATTGGTGGAAATTTGTCCTCTAGACTACAAGTATCTTTTGGAGTCCCGCAAGGATCCATTCAGGGCCCATTGCTATTTAAGGTTTATGTAAATGACCTGTCACAAGAAATTAAAGACTGTTTTGCTATACATTATGCTGACGACACACAATTCATTCAAACTGAAATACTGAAAATCTATCTGAAGTAATTCTTTGAACAGGACAGACGTTAGAAAAATTAAAACTATTTTAATAGGAATGGTCTCTTGCTGAACTCCAAAAGACTCAATGTATATTTCTAGGCACAAGAGCTCTGATACCACGAGTACCGGATAACACCACACTCAAAGTAGGGGTGCCTTAGTTAAGCCCTGCCAAAATGTCGAGACCTTGGGGCTACATTTTGACAGGAACATGCTGCTTGATACGCACGTGACAGAAATTACTTAAAAAGTATCTGGCATGCTTATGTACATAAATCGCCTTCAAGACTTGCTCAGGAGGGAGGCCAGGTTAATTACCAGTGGTTCAGACACTTGCTCCAAGTCACCTTAACTATGGATAACTGTTTGGGGCACCACAAATATCACACAGCTGAGAAGGATTCAAAGGATACAGAATTTGCTGCAAAAGTGGTTACTGGAGGAGCCAAGTTTGACCGTGTAACCAAACTCTGATATGAATTACAATGGCCAAATATTGAACAGAAGTGCATTTTTGAACAGTGCATCATAGTATTCAAGGCCCTGAAGAAACATTTTCCCGGAGGACAATTCTCTTTCCACGAGTAAGACAAATAGTTGACACAAACACTGGACTAAAACTCTACTCTATGTACAAAACACACACTGACATTGGGTCCTGATCTATTACAGTCAGAGGGCCAAGAATATGGAATAGTTCCAAAAAGTAAAGAAATGTTAGAGTTTGATTGGATTTATCGTCTACCTGAGGAAAGTGCTGTAGGACAGGTAACTATTTTCTCTGATTACTGTCTTTTTTGACTTTATCTTATAATGTTTTATGATGTCCTGGATATTAGTCCACGCTTTCTTTTTTATCAGCAATTATATTCTAGTTATATTTAAAAAAAGAAAATTTCATCGCACTCTGTATCTTCTTAGGATCATCAAGTTTTAAGCCTGTAAAGAACAACCATTGTATAAAATGGAAATAAACATACTGATTCTGATTCTCTATATATATATATATATATATATATATATATATATATATATATATATATATATATATATATATATATATATATATATATATATATATATATATATATATATATATATATATATCTGTATATATTTAAATATATATATATATATATATATATATATATATATATATATATATATGTACATATATACATATATATATCTATATATATATCTATATATATATATATATATATATTTAAATATATATACATATATGTATATATATATGTATATATATATATATATATATATATATATATATATATATATATATATATATATATATATATATTTTTTTTTTTTTTTTTTACAACAAAGGAGGCAGCTCAAGGGCCCACAAAAAAGAAAACAAAAGTTAGAAAAAGGCCTGCTACTGCTGCTCCTAAAAAGAAACAAAAGAGGTATTGAAAGCAAGATCAAATACTGGAGGAGAGGTGTCCTGATACCTCCTCTTGAAAGAGTTCAAGTCGTAGGCAGGAGGAAATACAGATGAAGGAAGATTGTTCCAGAGTTTACCAGCGTGAGGGATGAAAGACATACTCATTGTTAGAAAAGATCTGGAGTACAGAGAAAATGCCTGAAGATTGGAAAGAAAGTAAAATAGTTAAGTTGTACAAGCAGAAGGGAGATACATTGAGTTGTGAAAACTACAGAGGTATTAAGTTGTTGGAGCATGTCCTGAAAATACTGGAAAGAGTGAGAGAAGGCAGACTGAGAGAGTTGCTCAAAATTCACAATCAACAATTCGGATTCATGACTGGATCGAGCACTGTGGATGCAACATTTATTGTAAGGCAGATACAGGAAAATATCTAGAAGGAAACAGAAAAGTGTATTGGTGTTTTGTGGACTTGAGAAAGCTTATGACAGAGTGCCTAGAGAAGTCTTGTATTGGAGCTTGAGAAAGAGAGGAGTGCCGGAAAAGCTGATAAGATTGGTGAGGATGATGTATGAGGGAGCTAAAACAACGGTGCCGACGAAGTATGGAGAAACAGAGTCTTTCTTAGTTGAAGTAGGACTCCATCAGGGATCAGCTTCGAGTCCTTTCTGTTTCTTACTGTGTTGGACACAATAACAATGGACATAAGGGAAAATGATGACCTGTGGGAGTTGTTATTCGCCGACGACCTAGCCATCATTGGTGGATACAGAGGAAGGCCTACAGCAGAGATATTTGATATGGAAAGGTAACCTGAGAGAAAGGGAATGAAAGTCAACACACAAAAAGACGGAGGTAATGGTAAGCAGTAGGGAAGGGCATGAAGAAATGAGGTAACATCGGAAGATTGAAACAGACGAATGAATTTAAATATTTGGGATCAGTAATTGCAGATTAAGGAGGACAGAGAGACAAAGAGTAAAAGATGTATGGCAAAAATGGAGGGAAGTGAGCGGGGTGACCTTAGATAAGAAAATACCATTGAAACTGAGAATGAAAATACAGCAAAGTGTGCTGAGACCAGTACTTTTGTATGGCGCAGAAACATTGTCCTTCAGGAAGAAAGAAGAAGGCATTTTGGAGAGAACGGGGATGAGGATGGTGAGGTGGATAGCACACTGTTGGGGAGGAGACAAAGTGAAGATATAAGAAGAATGTGTGGAATATGTAATATAAAGGAGAAGGCGAGAGGAGCACGACTGAGATACTTTGGACACGTGAAAAGGAGAGATGATGATGGACCAGTGACGAAGGCAATGGTGGCGGGGTTAGGGGAAGAAGGAGTATCGGAAGACAAAGAATAAGATGGAGAGATGATGATGGACCAGTGACGAAGGCAATGGTGGCGGGGTTAGGGGAAGAAGGAGTATCGGAAGACAAAGAATAAGATGGAGAGATGTGATAAAGTGTGACATGAATACACTAGGAGTGCAAGACGATGATACAATGGATAGAAGGTGGCGAAAGATAACTGAGCGGCCGACCCTGCAATACAGTGGGATTAAGTTGTATGGAGAAGATATATATATATATATATATATATATATATATATATATATATATATATATATATATATATATATATATATATATATATATATATATATATATATATATATATATATATATATATATATATATATATATATAGTGCTGTTGTCCTTAGCAAGTTGTATTTTCTTCTTTAAATTAATCGCCTGTCGAACTTGGGTAGTCATCCATGGTGGGCTTGTGGCATTATTTGTTCTCCTAGTCTTCATGGGAACAGTTGTACTCTACCTCTAGGAGTTTGTTCATGAAATCGTTCCACGCGCCGTCCACAGGAGTGAGGTTCATGGGTTCCCAAGATGTCTGGGTTAGCAGCTCACGAGCGAGATTAAAATTGGCTCTTTGTAGTCTGGAATCCTGGACGTGTTCTCGGTGAGTTCATGGTCTGTTCTGATCTTTAGGCGAATTAGGTGATGGTCGCAACCACTTAGTTTTTCGCCGACCTGACATTCACGTGTGAGATCTGAATCACTCACGAGTACTAGGTCTAGTAAGTTATTTTCCCTTGTCGGTTGGGTAACAATCTGAATTAAAAAAGTGTCCTCTAACATTTCGAGCAATCTGTTACCCTCCCGATCTCCAATCATCGTGGTCCAGTCAATGTTGGAACAGTTAAAGTCCCCGATAATGACTGACTGTTTGTTTTGTGTTATGGTGTGAATTTCCTCGTACAGCGCTTCGTCGTCCGCTGCTTGTTGCTTTGGAGGTCTGTAAACGGTTCCAATCGTTATTTTGTTGCACTTGCTAGTCTCCAGTTCAACATATGCAGAGTCATATTTCTCTGAGTCCTCTGGATATTTTCACGGCCGGGTATTTGTTCTTGACGTTCTCCTCCTTTCTTGTGAAGTCTGTTTTTGTAGAAGCTCTCGTATCCCGGAATTGAGAATTCGGTCATTAGGTGGTCAGAGGTGGCCCACGTTTCGGTGATGGCAATCACGTCCGGTCTTTCTACGTCAACGTAGGCAAGTAACTCATCCCTTTTGGGTATTAAGTCTCGCGTTGGTGTATAGGACAGAATGTCCTTCTTGACTTCAGTGCTTCGAGGCACAGTAGTCTGGTGTCTCCGTGTGTTTTCTGTTGGGGGCCTTGGTGTGTGATGGGCGGTCTCTACTGGTTGGCTGTTTACGGTGCCCCTCCCGCGCTCGGAGTTTTTGGAGTACAAAATTACCTCCTCGTTCAGCAGCCTACCAAGCCGTGCTGAGCCAATCGCATTGAGGTGAAGACCGTCAGGACGGAAGAGGTCGGGTATATCACAGAAATGATCCGACAGACATGTGAACGAAACTTCCTCGTCCTGACAGAGGTGCTTCAATCTGTTGTTGATGTTTGACGCCTGCAGGAGGAGGAGGAGGAGGAGGAGGAGGAGGAGGAGGAGGGACGGGGAGGGTAGCCTTGTCCCTGTGATGAAGGTTCAGATTCATTATAAAAAGATGCACGATTTCCGACCTTATGGCAGCCTTATCCCAGTCCCTCCTCCTCCTCCTCCTCCTCCTCTGTCTCTGTCTCTCTCTCTCTCCTTTCCTTACGCCCGTCTTCCGCCAGTCTGTTCCACTTCCTGTACTTTCTTCTCCTTTCCTTCCGTCTTTTGTTCGGTTTTCTTCTTTCATTTCTCTTTCTCCCGACCTTTTTTTTCTTCCTTTAAGTACGTCCCTGTCTGTCTTTCTGTCTCTCTGTCTCTTTCTGTCTGTCTGTCTGTCTGTCTGTGGTCGCAGCAAGACGGGATGTGTAGCAACGCAACATTGATAGTGTTTCCAGCTATCAACATTAGAAGGACAAAATTATCAGCAAAGGAACTGCGCATTAAGACTATCGATCCTCTTCCGTCACGACCAAGAATACTTCAGCTGGATCGAACCCCTTTCTGTCACTCCCTCTCTCCTCTCTTCTTTTCTTTCCTTTATTCTTTCTTGCTTTCTTAGTCCTTTGTTTTATTTCTTCTTTATTTCATCTTTAATTCTCTCTCTCTCTCTCTCTCTCCTGTCTTTCCTGCCCTCCATGCCACGTGTTCATTTCTCTCAGCTTTATGCTTCGAGGAGAGTCCTGAACGAATGCCGTGCCCGCCTTGAGGATGCTGGTGACTGCTTGTTTGTGTCGGAGAGCGTGGAAAACCTGTGCTTCGGCAAGTAAAAGCGATAAAGAGTGTATGATAAATAAAGGACGTGATCGCTGACTACACAAAGCCAAATAAGGAGAATTTTGAGACGCAGAAAAGGGAGATAGCGCTAGTGTGATTAGATACAGAACAGCAACAACAGGATGCAAGATTAAGAGAGCATGTGGCCCTCACTTCCACGAAGACAAATAAGGAGAATTGTAAGACGCAGAAAATGGAGAAGGTTATAATGTGTGTGTGTGTGTGTGTGTGTGTGTGTGTGTACAGTACCGACAAACAGGACGTATGATATATCTAGCGTGTAGTCGCTCACCTCCACGAAGACAAACAAGGAGATCTCTCATGGTGTCTCGGGAACGCGCCCCCAGTGTGTACGCCTTGGCTGACCTCTCTCTGCCGCCTCTCGCGTGCTGGGTTTTCTTCCCTCTGATTTTCTTGGGAGAAAAGAAAACAACAAGAATATCAGTGCCCGCAAAACAAGATGGCGGAGAAGTGTGGTGGACGCGAGATTACGGACACAAAAAATAACAAAACAACAAAACAACGAAACAAAACAAAAAATAACAAAACAAAAAACAAACAACAAAATAATAGAATAAAAAAAGACAAAAAATAACATAACTAAAACAAAAATAAAATAACAAAATAATAGAATAAGAAAATACAAGACAGAAAAATAACAAAATAAAAGCGAAAATAAAATAACAAAATAATAGAATAAGAAAAAACAAGACAAATTAATAAAACAAAAACAAAAATAAAATAACAAAATAATAGAATAAAAAAACAAGACAAAAAATTACAAAACACAAACAAAACAAAATAACAAAGTAATAGAATAAAAAACAGGCAAAAAATAACAAAACAAAAACTGAAAACAAAATAAAATAGTAAAATGAATAAAAAACAGGCAAAAAAATAAAAAAACAAAATAAAATAAATATATATATATATATATATATATATATATATATATATATATATATATATATATATATATATATATATATATATATATATATATATATATATATATATATATAGAGAGAGAGAGAGAGAGAGAGAGAGAGAGAGAGAGAGAGAGAGAGAGAGAGAGAGAGAGAGAGAGAGAGAGAGAGAGAGAGAGAGAGAGAGAGAGAGAGAGAGAGAGAGAGAGAGAGAGAGAGAGAGAGAGAGAGAGAGAGAGAGAGAGAGAGAGAGAGAGAGAGAGAGAGAGAGAGAGAGCGAGAGAGAGAGAGAGAGAGAGAGAGAGAGAGAGAGAGAGAGAGAGAGAGAGAACATTTGTTTCAACCGGAGCAAAACTGTCTTAGGAGAATTAAAGGAAGGACTGCTGATATTAGGTGACAATAAGGGCGAGAGTCGTCTGCTGTGTGTGTGTGTGTGTGTGTGTGTGTTTACAGGAAAGGAGACGGATTAAAGCACAAAAGAAAGAAAAGAAAAAGAAGGAGAAAATAAATGACCACTGTTTTTTTTCGAAAAGAATACAAACAAAACAATATAAACCTCTCTCTCTTCAGCTCTTAGTAGTAGTAGTAGTAGTAGTAGTAGTAGTAGTAGTAGTAGTAGTAGTAGTAGTAGTAGTAGTAGTGGTGGTGGTGTGAGTAGGTGGTGGTGGTGGTGATGGTGGTGGTGGTGGTGAGTAGGGTGGTGGTGGTCATGGTGGTGGGGGTGGTGATGGTGGTGGTGGTAGTGATAGTGGTGGTGGTGGTGGTGGCAGTAATGGTGGTGGCAGTAGTGGTGGTGGTGGTGATGGTGGTGGTGGTGGTGGTGATGGTGGTGGTGGTGGTAGTGATAGTGGTGGTGGGGGGTGGTGCTGGTGGTGGTGGTGGTGGTGATGGTGGTGGTGGTGGTGATGGTGGTGGTGGTGGTGGTGGTGGGGGTGGTGGTGGTGGTGGTGGTGGTGGTGGAGGAGGAGGAGGAGAAAGAAACAAATAAAATAAATTATTGGAGGAATAGAAACACGAAAGAGAGAGAGAGAGAGAGAGAGAGAGAGAGAGAGAGAGAGAGAGAGAGAGAGAGAGAGAGAGAGAGAGAGAGAGATAAGTCTCCTTATCATTTGCTCTCTCTCTCTCTTTATAACGATCGTTTACTGCCAATGTGTTTGTCATTATGTTCTCATCTGTTGCGTTTCGTCTTTATCCTCTCCTTCCGTGAACGTCAGAGTCTGCATGAGGCCAAGAGGCAGCGTGGTTGTAGCAGTAGTAGTAGTAGTAGTAGTAGTAGTAGTAGTAGTAGTAGTAGTAGTAGTAGCAGTAGTAGTAGTAGTAGTAGTAGTAGTAGTAGTAGTAGCAGTAGTAGTAGTAGTAGTAGTAGTAGTAGTAGTAGTAGTAGCAGTAGTAGTAGTAGTAGTAGCAGTAGCAGTAGTAGCATTAGTAGTTGTAGTTACAGCAGTAGTAATAGTACGGGAACGCAGCAAGGAGAGCAGCGTGGAGAAGCCAACAGACAGGGTGCGCGGTGTGACGCGTAGGGGAACGGGAAAGATCAAGACAGACCAAAAATAACAGCATCAAAAACTCAGTGTTCGGAATGCGATGTGGAGCAAAACGTGGAGAGGAATAGGGGACGTAAGGAACAGCACGGAAAGTGTCCGCAGAATGACTGAGAGAAGCAGATGAATTTGTTGTCCACTTCAAGGAGTAAAAAATACCATCAGAGTTAAGAATTTGTTTCAAGTAGGAATAGTGAAGTGTTTGGTGACCGTGCGATGAACACATAAAAAACACACTCGTCCGCAAGATGGCAGAGAGAAAAGCGCGATTTATTATGAGCGTGAAGCAGCAAATAAAGAAAGTTGGAAGGCGGCGTGAGTAGGAGGAGGAGAATATGACGAAAACATCCCTTTCCGTAATGCGATACAAAAGGGGCAGAGAAGAAGTGCCGGGACGTGACATGGCGGAGGCAAAAACAACAAAACGGAACAAAATAACTAAAATAACAAAAATAACAAAACAACACAAATAAAACAAAAACGAAACAAAGCGAAACAAAACAAAACAAAAAATATAAAAAAATCACAAAACAACAACAAAAAGACAAAATAACGAAAAAAATAAGAAAATAACTACAAAAAAGTATTCGGAGTGTGACGAAAATGTAACAATAGGGAAGGTATGAACAACAACAACAACAACAACAACAACAACAACAACAACAACAACAACAACAACAACAACAACATCAACAACAACATTCTCTCTCTCTCAGGCAAGGAACGTGCCCGAATTAGCCTCCAAAAATTACTGTTGATAAAACAACAACAACAACAACAACAACAACAACAACAACAACAACAACAACAACAACAACAACAACAACAACAAGAATAATAATAATAATAATAATAATAATAATAATAATAATAATAATAATAATAATAATAATAATAATAATAATAATAATAATAATAATAATAATAATAATAATAATAATAATAATAATAATAATAATAATAATAATAATAATAATAATAATAATAATAATAATAATAATAATAATAATAATAATAATAATAATAATAATAATAATAATAATAATAATAATAATAATAATAATAATAATAATAATAATAATAATAATAATAATAATAATAGTAATAATAAAACTAATAGCATGGTGGTGGTGGTGGTGGTGGCCTAGCTCTCGGCGCCTGGCAGCGAACTCTAGACCAGATTCCCTCCTCCGTCACCTTTCTATCCAGCCTTCTGATTTAATGTTCCTTTAATGGAGAAGGATCGAGCAGGGTTTGGTATGGTGACAGACACAGACGGAGAAAAGGATATGATCTAGAGGCTATCGGGGAGAGGGACAAGCGGGCGAGGATACTGAAGGTCACTCGTGAACATGGAGGCAGAAACAATAACAAGTCGATCAGTACAAAAAGGATATGATCTAGAGGCTATCGGGGAGAGGGACAGGCGGGCGAGGATACTGAAGGACCCTCGTGAACATGGAGGCAGAAACAATAACAAGTCGGTCAGTCCATAGAGAATCGAGCACAGTTTGAGATGCGGTGACAGACACACAAAGAGAGGCAGGAAGGATCATCCGGTGCCGTTTTTGTAAACACGATAACCTTTAACGCTGCTTCTGACGATACGAACCACCACCACCACCACCACCACCACCACCACCGTCACCACCACCACCGTCACCACCACCACCGTCACCACCACCACCGTCACCACCAGGGAGGGAGGTTAGGGGAGGAGGAGAAGGAAGAGGCCAATATTGGCGACAAGGAATAAGACAAGCTGTGGTAACTCTAAAGTTCATATTCATAAACGTATCGGACCCCCTTGGCGACTGTTTTCCAAGGCCACAGAAAACAATGACAGGGTTTGCCTGAGTGGTGTTCCCGCCGGAGGTGCAGACATCAGGAGAAACTATCACCAGGATCACCAAGCAGTCCATGAAAACCCCGACTACTT
>NC_066577.1:1717394-1732394 GCF_024679095.1 Eriocheir sinensis
ACCACCACCGCGACGCCCCCTCACCACCACCACCGCGACGCCCCCTCACCACCACCACCGCGCCGCCCCCCCACTCACCACCACCACCGCGCCGCCCCCTCACCACCACCGCTGCACCGCCCCCTCACCACCACCACCGCGACGCCCCCTCATCACCACCGCCGCGCCGCCCCCATCACCACCACCGCCGCGCCGCCCCCTCACCACCACCGCCGCGCCGCCCCCTCACCACCACCGCCGCGCCGCCCCCATCACCACCACCACCGCCCGCCCCCCTCACAACCACCGCCGCGCCGCCCCCTCACCACCACCACCGCGCCGCCCCCAATCACCTCCACCACCGCGCCGCCCCCCCCTCACCACCAAAGAGAGAGAGAGAGAGAGAGAGAGAGATTCTCTCTCTATCTCTGCCAGTCCTTTCTCGTGGACAAAGTAATACTGAAGTCCTGGCCAGAAATATGTCCGTCTCTCCTACAGTGACGTGGACCATTTTAAGGCAGACTCTGGAGAAATCCTCCCTTCTTCAGCTACTTTAGCTATTTCAATTTTTTACTCCTCCGCCCTCTCCCTCTCCCTCTCTCTCCCTCCCTCTGCCAGTTCCTTCTCCTGGACACAGTAACATTGAGGTCCTGGGCCAGAAGTGTATCAATGTCCCCTATCGTGAGGGACCATTTTAAGGCAGACTCTTGCGGAATGGCAGAGTTACGAATGAACTAAAACACCTCCTTACGAGTGTATTAACTTACTGAATTTTTCAATGCCCTAACGACGAGCTTTTTATTCGGCTAGGTAAAACACTCTCGTTACCTGTCTCCAGATGTCCCACAAAACATCACTTTTTGGCGTTATTTGACTTTTTTGCAGTGGCCGAAAGGCCACTGCAAAAAAGATACTTTCACCTTGTCAAGATACTTTCACCTTGAAAGAGTTCAAGTCGCAGGCAGAAGGAAGTACAGATGAAGGAAGATTGTTCCAGAGTTTACCAGCGTGAGGATGAAGGAGTGAAGATGCTGGATGACTCTTGCATAAGTGTTTGGACAGTATAGGGATGAGCATGAGTAGAAAGTCCTGTGCAGCGGAGCCGCGGGAGGGGGGGGGGGGGGATACCGTTAGTAAGATCAGAATAGCAGTCAGCGTGAAAATATCGATAAAGAAAGAGAGGCAACATGGCGGCGGAATTTAAGAGGCAGAAGACTGTCAGCAAGAGGAGGGCAGTTGATGAGACGAAGAGCCTTACTCCACTCTGTCCAGGACAGCTGTGCATATGAGCCCCCCCCCCCCCCCACACACACAGGTGAGATGCATACTCCACACGCTGCTTCCTCTGCATGGCGTAACGATGTGTGTTGTGTTTCAAAGTACTATTTCATTGGCTTGGGAAGAACAAATGTTGCGCCTCACTAAATAAAACACGAAAAACAGGTTTCCTTGACACAGTTCTCTTAGTCACTCACTGAAAAGATTATCAACACTCTAAATCTTAGACTTGAAACAGAAAACGAATCGGTTGTGAAAGAAAACACTTTCACAGAAGTTCATAAAAGTTACCCTGAAAAAATGTTATGAGAAGAAGAGAACGGAACAGAGAGAGAGAGAGAGAGAGAGAGAGAGAGAGAGAGAGAGAGAGAGAGAGAGAGAGAGAGAGAGAGAGAGAGAGAGAGAGAGAGAGAGAGAGAGAGAGAGAGAGAGAGAGAGAGAGAGAGAGAGAGAGAGAGAACGGATGAACACACACAGCACAACCGTAGACTGTAACAAAAAACAGTGACTCCGTACAGCACAGGAAGGTTCTCTCAGCCAAGGGCAAGTTGGGGGCACACACACACACACACACACACACACACACACACACACACACACACACACACACACTACAGCTGCACGTTGCCCCGGTGTTCGCCTCCGTCACCCTGGGTGTGGCGCACGTACCCACCAAGGCGAGGACGAGGAAGCAGCGCCAAGGAAGGCAGGAAACAAGTGGACGATAAGGGACAACACGCACAGGAAATAGAGACTGATGAAGAGACAGACAGAAAAACAGAGAAAGAAACAAAAAAACAAATATAAACTGTGTGTGTGTGTGTGTGTGTGTGTGTGTGTGTGTGTGTGTGTGTGTGTGTGTGTGCACGGAAGGGTCAATGGACAACAATATCTACCGAGGAAACGAAAACTATAGAGAAAACAGCACAGAAATATGGGGAAGCAGGAGGCATGGAGAGGTGGGTGCTGCTGCTGCTGCTGAAGAGGACTCGGGTAGTTGTAGTAGTAGTAGTAGTAGTAGTAGTAGTAGTAGTAATGGTAGCAGTAGTAGTAGTAGTAGTAGTAGTAGTAGTAGTAGAAGTAGTAGTAGTAGTAGTAGTAGTAGAAGGAATAGTAGTTGTAGTGGTAGTAGTAGAAGTAGTAGTAGTAGTAGTAGTTATTGTCAAACCTGAACATTATGACCATGCCGCAGAAACTTTTAGAGGAAGTGGCGTCATTGTGACAAAAGACGGACAACGACACTTAGGTGCAGTGATCGGGACAGAGGTATATAAGAAGGAGTACGTGGGAGACAAAGTAGCTGAATGGGTGAAGGAAATAGAAGCTTTGTCTGCCATTGCCAAGACTGAGCCACACGCTGCCTATTCAGCGTACACCCACGGCATCCAACATCGGTGGACGTTCCTGAGGCGCACCATCCCCGGCATCAGTCCACCTCCGACCATTGAAAATGCCGTCAAGAATGTATTCTTGCCGGCGCTGGTGAGATCTCATGCTTTGGGGAGGAAGAGAGGATATGCTAGCACTTCCCCCAAGACTGGGTGGGATGGGGATCACCAACCCTGAGAAGCTGGCAGATAAGGAGAACCAAAACTCCATCTGCCTTACCAGGTCACTCATCAACAGGATCATCGCTCAGGAGGCAGAGGGCGAGATAGACCAAACAGAAATAAGAGATATTAAAAGAAAAATCTCAGAAGAAAGGCAACAGGCCCAAAAGGACGAGCTGGACCGTCTTACACACCACCTGTCCACAGAAATGGGTAGAAAATCACACAGCATAGGAGGCAGGCGCCTCTAACTGGCTAACGTCATTACCAATCAGAGCAAAGGGCTTCAGCCTCAACAAACAAGAATTTGTCGACGCCATTGCTCTGAGATATGGCTGGCCGATTGAGGGACTGCCTGATCTCTGTGCATGTGGATCACCAAATGATGTCACCCACACCATGACATGTCAACAAGGAGGCTTCGTCTGTATTCGACACGATGAAGTGAGGGATCTGACATCCAGCATGCTCGGGGAGGTATGCCAAGACGTCACTACCGAGCCGGCACTGCTTCCTGGACGGCGAACACCTTCGGTACAGGACAGCCAATACCTCACAGGAGGCACGGTTGATGTAAGTGCCTGCGGATTCTAGGTGCGCGGACAGCGGGCGTTCATGGACATCCGCATATTCGACCTGATGGCTGCCTGTCACCGTGAGCTGTCCCTGGAAGCCGCCTACCACAGGAACGAGCAGAAGAAGACAAGGGCATGCGGTGAAAGAATCCAGTATGTGGATCAGGGCAGCTTCACCCCCTCGTCTTCACCACATCCGGCGGGATGGGTCCCAGGGCTCGATGCTTTTACGCACGACTCGCGGAACTGATCTCAGAAAAGGAGCATCAGCCAAGGAGCCACGTTGTCGCCTGGATGAGGTGTCGCCTCGTTCTCCCTGCTCAGGTCGTCCATCCTATGTCTCAGAGGCACCAGATACTCTGGCCCAAAAGCCACCAACATCTCCAATAAGGACTATGAGGCCACAGTGGTGGAGAGTGACATTAGGGTGGGTCGGGAGTGACATGAGGAGGGAAGGAAAGGGGGATCTAGACGTAATAGATGATAGGTGATTTAGTGTCAGGTAGTATTAGCGATATGGTTGGATGCCATAGTCATTAGCGAATAGAGCTGGGGCTATGACCTCCATGCTATGGAACCCTCCATGTTTATGTGTCGGGAAAATAAACATGGGTGGAGGTATCTTTTATGTAGTGGTGGTGGTAGAAGTAGTAGTAGTAGCACCAGTAGTAGTAGTAGTAGTAGTAGTAGTAGCACCAGTAGTAGTAGTAGTAGTAGTAGTAGTAGTAGAAATAGTGAGCGTATAATATTAAATTTGTCAACATTTTTGCCAGAACGCAATATGGTCACACTAGCAACTTGATCATCAGCGCCAGCCAGCTCTTCCTCACCTTCCCGTGCGCACACACCACTGCTGACTCCGCGCCGAGCACACTAACGCAAAGAGGAGACAAATATACGAGAACAATCCCTCCCTTCCCTGCAGCCCCTCCCGCCCGCCGCAGCCTTGCCAGTGTTGAGCCACGGCCGAGACGAAGGGACGGAAGGAACCGAGAAAGGAATACAGAATTCCTATTATCTCTTCAGACCTCCTCTCTGTATGTCTCTCACTCCCTAATCTTCTGTCTCTGTATTGAAGCAAGTGTTCATCTCCTGCCGAGACTACTGTAGAGGGAAGGGCGAGAAATGAACAACTCAACATGGAGAAAGGAAAGACAAGAAATGACTCAACACTTCCGACTTCCTCTCTCTCACACATCTTCCTGTCCACCGCCTGTCCAACTTCTGTCTGTCTGTCTGTCTGTCTGTCTGGAGGAATACAAGTATGTACACACGAGTAAATACATAGTGACCTCACGAGACCGCCAACTTGAGAGAGAGAGAGAGAGAGAGAGAGAGAGAGAGAGAGAGAGAGAGAGAGAGAGAGAGAGAGAGAGAGAGAGAGAGAGAGAGAGAGAGGGAGAGAGAGAGCGAGAGAGAGGTAGAGAGAGAGAGAGAGAGAGAGAGAGAGAGAGAGAGAGAGAGAGAGAGAGAGAGAGAGAGAGAGAGAGAGAGAGAGAGAGAGAGAGAGAGAGAGAGAGAGAGAGAGGAGAGGGAGAGGAGAGGGAGAGGAGAGGAGAGGAGAGGAGAGAGAGAGAGAGAGAGAGAGAGAGAGAGAGAGAGAGAGAGAGAGAGAGAGAGAGAGAGAGAGAGAGAGAGAGAGAGAGAGAGAGAGAGAGAGAGAGAGAGAGAGAGCGAGAGAGAGAGAGAGAGAGAGAGAGAGAGAGAGAGAGAGAGAGAGAGAGAGAGAGAGAGAGAGAGAGATAGAGAGAGAGAGAGAGAGAGAGAGAGAGAGAGAGAGAGAGAGAGAGAGAGAGAGAGAGAGAGAGAGAGAGAGAGAGAGAGAGAGAGAGAGAGAGAGAGAGAGAGAGAGAGAGAGAGAGAGAGAGAGAGAGAGAGAGAGAGAGAGAGAGAGAGAGAGAGAGAGAGAGAGAGAGAGAGAGAGAGAGAGAGAGAGAGAGAGAGAGAGAGAGAGAGAGAGAGAGAGAGAGAGAGAGAGAGAGAGAGAGAGAGAGAGAGAGAGAGAGAGATGGAGAGAGAGAGAGAGAGAGAGAGAGAGAGAGAGAGAGAGAGAGAGAGAGAGAGAGAGAGAGAGAGAGAGAGAGAGAGAGAGAGAGAGAGAGAGAGAGAGAGAGAGAGAGAGAGAGAGAGAGAGAGAGAGAGAGAGAGAGAGAGAGAGAGAGAGAGAGAGAGAGAGAGAGAGAGAGAGAGAGAGAGAGAGAGAGAGAGAGAGAGAGAGAGAGAGAGAGAGAGAGAGAGAGAGAGAGAGAGAGAGAGAGAGAGAGAGAGGGAAAAGTGGAGAGAGAGAGAGAGAGGGAAAAGTGGAGAGAGAGGGAAAAGTGGAGAGAGAGAGAGAGAGAGGGAAAAGTGGGGAGAGAGAGAGAGAGAGAGAGAGAGAGAGAGAGAGAGAGAGAGAGAGAGAGAGAGAGAGAGAGAGAGAGAGAGAGAGAGAGAGAGAGAGAGAGAGAGAGAGAGAGAGAGAGAGAGAGGGGAAAGTGGAAAGAGAGGGAAAAGTGGAGAGAGAGGGAAAAGGGGAGAGAGAGGGGAAAGTGGAGAGAGAGAGGAAAGTGGACAGAGAGAGAGAGGGAGGGGAAAGTGGAGAGAGAGAGAGAGGGAGGGGAAAGTGGAGAGAGAGAGAGGTGAAAGTGGAGAGAGAGAGGGAAGAGTTGAGAGAGAGAGAGGGAAAAGTGGAGACAGAGAGAGAGGGATGGGAAAGTGGAGAGAGAGAGAGAGAGGGAGGGGAAAGTGGAGAGAGAGAGAGAGGGAGGGAAAGTGGAGAGAAAGAGAGGTGAAAGTGGAGAGAGAAAGGGAAGAGTTGAGAGAGAGAGAGAGGGAAAAGTGGAGACAGGGAGAGAGGGAGGGGAAAGTGGAGAGAGAGAGAGGTGAAAGTGGAGAGAGAGAGGGAAGAGTTGAGAGAGAGAGAGAGGGAAAAGTGGAGAGAGAGGGAAAAGTGGAGAGAGAGGGAAAAATGGAGAGAGAGGTAAAAGTGGAGAGAGAGGGAAAAGTGGAGAGAGAGGGAAAAGTGGAGAGAGAGAGGGGAAGTGGAGAGAGAGGGAAAAGTGGAGAGAGAGAGAGGGAAAAGTGGAGAGAGAGAGAGAGAGAGAGGGAGGGGAAAGTGGAGAGAGAGAGGGAAAAGTGGAGAAAGAGGGAAAAATGGAGAGAGAGGTAAAAGTGGAGAGAGAGGGAAAAGTGGAGAGAGAGAGAAAAGTGGAGAGAGAGGGAAAAGTGGAGAGAGAGAGAGGGAAAAGTGGAGAGAGAGAGAGGGGAAAGTGGAGAGGGAGGGGAAAGTGGAGAGAGAGGAAAAAATGGAGAGAGAGGGAAAAGTGGTGAGAGAGGGGAAAGTGGAGAGAGAGGGGAAAGTGGAGAGAGAGGGGAAAGTGGAGAGAGAGGGAAAAGTGGAGAGAGAGGGAAAAGTGGAGAGAGAGGGGAAAGTGAAGAGAGAGGGGAAAGTGGAGAGAGAGGGGAAAGTGGAGAGAGAGGGGAAAGTGGAGAGAGAGGGGAAAGTGGAGAGAGAGGGGAAAGTGGAGAGAGAGGGAAAAGTGGAGAGAGAGACAGGAAAGTGGAGGAGATGGGAGATGGGAGGAAGGAAGAGAAAGGGAAGGAAAGGGAAGGGAAGGGAAAATAAAGGAGAGGAAGGGAAGGGAAGGAAGGAAATGAGGGAACAGGAGAGACGGAAAGGAGGAGGAGGAGGAGGAGGAGGAGGAGGAGGAGGGAAGGGAAGGGAGGGAGGGAGGGGGTCAACGACTTGTTAGGTCAACGACTTGTTTCTTGAACGTGCTTCAGGTAGTTAAGCAAATGGTCAACACGATGAACTCCCCCAAAGCCATTAGAGCAAGTACTGTTTCTGGTTCACGTCTAAAAGCTCCCCTTCTGAAACACGGCCTTGAAACATAAGCATTGTGTCGTAGGCAAAGGGAGGAGGGACGGAGGAGAGGGAGGAAGGAGGCTGAATGGAGGAAGAGGCGAGAGAGGAGGGAAGGAGGAGGAGGGAGAGAAGGAGGCGAGTGAGAGGGAGGGAAGGAGGAGGAGGGAGGAGGGGTTGTCGTGAGGGCAGAGTGGGGCCGAGCAGTGAGTGAGCCAGGAAGGAGACATTGCTAGCTCAAAGAAATCGTGGCGCGGCGGTGCTTGGCTTCAGTAGTGTTCGTAATTTGAACTAAGTGTACTTCTAAAATTGGCCTGTCACCCTTCCCGTCTCTCCGCTGTCTCGTGTCATGTCCATACCATACACCAAGTCTTCACCGCTCCGTCCAAACTGGTAGAGAGAGAATAACACGAAGAGAACAGGAGGTGGACGCGAGAGAAGGAACATACCGCACGATGAACCCTTTCAGACTCACCCCCCCCCACACACAGTCTTTTGTCCAGCATACCCGCCTCGTAGAAGCGTTATCTCCCCGGCCCAACTTAGCAAGGAGAGGAGAGCACAAAGAAGACCTGAAGGCCGAGGGAAGGAGAATGAGATACGGGTGACCTTGATCCTAACGAGCTTGTTCTCTTTGCCAGTGCCGAGGTCCTTCCTGCCCGAGCCCAACACACCCACTCAGACTCACCTTGAACGCAGTGCTTGGGCCGCCCTCACCCTCCCGACGGCCCCTACTGGACTCAGGACACACACGCACACGCGCACGCAACGCCAAGGTAGTCACTGCCGGCACAGGCACACACGCAACGCCACAGACACAAACACAGACACGCCCTCCCTCGCAGTGGACACCCGCGGGTTTGCAATGTGGAGAGGATCGTGACGTCAGCGATGCTCAGCTGTTTGGCCCACAATGCACTGCCCCCTCATGTCCATTTTCAGTGGAGATGGTTTGTTACTGACGTCGATGCGTTGGTGAGTGAACTGATGAGTGAACTGTTGGGTTATTTTAGCGGTGAGTCCACGTGAACCTGACATGGAAAGACCTATTATTAAGTCCTATGGAGAAAGTCTGTTATTGATGTCGATGCGTTGGTGAGTGAACTGATGGGTTATTTTAGCGGTGAGTCCACGTGAACCTGACATGGAAAGACCTATTATTAAGTCCTATGGAGAAAGACACCACACCGGCCACTCTGTTAGGTCGCGATGTATTGTTGCGAGGCGTTGACAGGCGAGACGGTGAGTTCTTGGCAATGACTTCCTAAACCTGGCATGAAAACAACCCTTATTCTTCCCGTACAGACACTGAGACGCCTTTCCAGCCTAAATAGTCACCATCCCTCGTGTGGCCGCCACTCTGTTTGGTGGAGATGAAAATGAGTGATGTTGATGAGTCTGGGAAGTGAGCTGAAGCTTTTCATCCTTCACTTCTTCAGCCGGGCATGAACACTGCCATTGTCCGTTACTTATAGGCTCGTATTACGAGACATTTCCTAGCCCGAGCACACCTATTTGGCAAGGCTTTCCGAGGAGGTGTGAAGGAGAGAGAGAGAGAGAGAGAGAGAGAGAGAGAGAGAGAGAGAGAGAGAGAGAGAGAGAGAGAGAGAGAGAGAGAGAGAGAGAGAGAGAGCAGGTGTTTCTTATACCTCGACGCGACACAAGACTAAGGTTCAAATCGTTGATCATCTCACCAAGAACACATACTTGCCCAGGCTTTCGTGGAAGTTTTGGGCATTTCCCGGGGTAGCTTTACGACCCCTCTGGTAGTCTGCCCCTTCTGCTGTGCCGTGAACCAAAGGGAACACTTATTAGAACTAGACTGACCTCCTTGTTGATGAGAGGGGCGGAAGCGTCTGCCAACACCGCCCTAACACACACGAACAGACATGGCGAGGGAGGGACACGGCCACCTAGGAGCTCTGCCTTACCTCAAGACGGAGCTGAACCAGCCTCGGTGATGAAGGCAGTGCAGGAGGTGAGGGAGTGACTCACCTGGGAAAGAGGAGAGACTGAGAGAGTTAGTGAACACCTCAACGACAACAAAGGGACGACGAGGCGACGGCCAGGGAACTGTGGAAAGGAGAAGAGACGGAACGAAAGGTGTGTGTGTGTGTGTGTGTGTGTGTGTGTGTGTGTGTGTGTGTGTGTGTGTGTGTGTGTGTGTGATAATTTAATCAATCAAAGCACATTCAGCCGCCGAGAACAACGAACATCCGGTATTTATCTTTTAAATGAAGCAGATAGACCGGCGTGTGTGTGTGTGTGTGTGTGTGTGTGTGTGTGTGTGTGTGTGTGTGTGTGTGTGTGTGTGTGATTTAAATAAAAAAGAGCCTCCATCCGGAAGGGAGTTACGATGGGAACAATCGGTTAGATTGTTCAGACAATTCATCGGCCCCTGCCGGAACGCCGATGACTGTGGCACTCAACCATACCTTTTACTATACTACAGATAAATAATACAAAAAATAAAGAATTATACATAAAGAATAACAAAATAAAGGACGAGTTGGGTCTTATGTGGGGCGCTGCTGGCATAGCGCTGCTGCGTTCCCGCGGATCACTGCGAGGCTGACCCGCTGCCGCAGCCACTCTGTCTCCCGCTTTTCCCCCGTCCTCTCTCGGATGCGCCTGCCGAGGGTCTTGATGAGGTCGCTGAAGGCGGGACCGAGGACCTGGTCGTTCCACCGTCAGCGGCATGAAGTCATACCGCTGACCGAGGTCGGCGTGGCGCTGCTGTTTCCGGGCCTCGGCGGAGCGTGCGGCAGCGCCTGCTGTGGTAGCGCAGTCGATGAGGTGGGTGCTGCCGAAGGTCTTCACGCAGGTGGCGTCCCACGCTAGCATCTTGCCCTGCGTGAATGGGTATATAGTGATGCCGTCGGGACGGCGTCCATCGCCGCGGTCTAGACCCAGCGGCTCGAGGATGGCCGCCACACCGGCAGATGACAGTGCCCTGTACACCACATCGTTGAGGGCTGCGTGGCGGGGCAGGCGACCGGGGTCTCTCTTGCAGGACAGGTTGTGGTGTCCCAGCCTGTCCGCCATGGCTCCGCAGCGACATCGGTGGGGCTGCTGTGTGGGGACTCCCAGTCGCAGGGCTACTCCTGTCCGGACCGCCTCGTCGGGGAGGAGAAGCCCGAGTCTCTCGACGGGAAGGGCCGAGAGCCAGGCGCCGCTGTGAGGAGCCCGGGCAGCAAGGAGCCGCGCTCTGTCAACCTGGTTAGCGTGGGACAGAAGATTGGATAGGCGGTGTTCGGAGGCTGCCTCCTCAAGGTGGCGCTGCTGTAAGGGCTCTTCAGGGTTGAAGGTGGGACATTGCGTAGCCGAGCCGTGTGTGTGTGTGTGTGTGTGTGTGTGTTGGAGTGGAGGGGTCATGTGATCATGGAGGTGTTAATGGCCCTCACAAGTGTCGGCATCGCACTAAGCCGATATCTCTCCGTGCGAGTTTTGACCGGGACGAGAATATTGTGGTGTCTTGTGGGTCTAGTGGGGGGAGGGAGGGCGGGTGGGAGTAGGTCTCTATGACGGGGGTTGTGGAGGAGGGACTTGCCGAATTTGGTCAGGTTTGTCTGGTATCGGTCCTGTAGGGTGGGCATACTCAGCTGGGTGAGTGCATGCTCGTAGTTAGTGTAAGAATTGCCCAGAATCTGTCTGCATGCACGCCTTTGCACTCTCTCTAATTGGCGTTGCTGGGTCCCCTTCCCTCCCCTTCCCTTCCCTTCCCTTCCCTTCAATTCCCTCCCTTTCCCTTCCCTTCCCTTCCCTTCCCTTCCCTTCAACTTCTCTTCCCTTCCCTTCCCTTCCCTTCCCTTCCCTTCCCTTCAATTCCCTACCTTCCCTTCCCTTCCCTTCCCTTCCCTTCCCTTCAACTTCTCTTCCCTTCCCTTCCCTTCCCTTCAATTCCCTACCTTCCCTTCCCTTCCCTTCCCTTCCCTTCCCTTCAACTTCTCTTCCCTTCCCTTCCCTTCCCTTCCCCTTCCCTCCCCTTCCCTTCCCTTCAATTCCCTCCCCTTCCCTTCCCTTCCCTTCCCTTCCCTTCCCTTCCCTTCCCTTCCCCTTCCCTTCCTCCCTTCCCTTCCCTTCCCTTCCCTCCCCTTCCCTTCCCTTCCCTTCCCTTCAATTCCCTCCCTTCCCTTCCCTTCCCTTCCCTTCCTTTATCACTCCCCCTCTCCCCATCTTTACTCCCTCACCTCTGTTCCCTTTCCTCTCTCTCTCTCCCTTCCTTCATCCTCCCATCTCTTCCTCCCTCTTCCTTCCCTTCTCCCCTTCTCCTCCCTTTTCTCCCTTATTCATCTGTTCTGTTTATCATTTTTCTCTCTCCCTAGATTACTTACCCCCTTCCCTTCCCCTCCTCCTCCCTCCCTCTTGCCCTTATCACCCTGTTTATCCGGCTTCTCTCTCTCAATAAGTAAATCAGATACAAACGTTCAGAAAGTAGTTATTGAGATAAAAATGTAGGAGGAAGTAGTGGGCAGATCCGACATTTTTTACTCTTTTCTCACACACGCCCAGTTACGGCATTGCTGGTCCACTTGTCCACATGTTTTCTCTCATAGCTCCACTCTCCTTCCACTTATGTACGTGCTCTAAATGTCAAAATGGAGGTGAAAGATCAGGGTATCAGTAGAGACTAACCCGAGCCTTCTATTCATTCTAGAAACCGAGAAAACAGCCAAGAAACCAAGGGATGTCTCTAGCGAAAAGTGCTTCCATGGCGCCGAGCTGGTTCACCTGTCTCCACATTTTTGTTTATTTCTCCACTCTCGTTCCGCTTATCTTCATTCTGTAAGTGCCAAAGTAGAGACGAAGGATCAGGGTATCATGAGCGATTAATCCCATTCTTGTATCTACTCCAGAAACCGAGAAAATAGCCAAGAAACCAAGGGATGTATGTCGAAAAAATTGCTTGCATGGCGCGAATCTGGTTTACTTGTCACAATATTTTTCGTTATTTCTCTACTCTCCTTCCACTTATGTATATTCTGTATGTGGCAAAATGGAGGAGAAGGATCAGAGCATCAGTAGAGACCAACCCAAGTTTTGTATCTATTATAGAAATCGAGAAAACAGCGAAAAAATCAAGATATGTCTGTAGCGAGAAATGCTTGCATGGCGCCGAGCTGGGCCACCTGTCTCCATATTTTCCGTTATTTCTCCACTCTCCTTCCACTTCACTTCGTTCCCTAAGTTTCAAAGTGGATGTGAAGGATCAGGATATGATAAGAGACCCACCCCAGCCTTGTATCAACTATAGAAACTGAGAAAACAACAAAGAAACCAAGGAATGTCTGCAGCGAAAAATGCTTGCATGGCGCCGAGCTGGTCCACCTGTCTCCATATTTTCCGTTATTTCTCCACTCTCCTTCCACCTATCTTGATTTTCCAAGTGCCAAAAGGGAGGTGAAGGATCAGGGTATCATTAGAGACCAACCCGAGTCTTCTATATGGTAGAGAAACCGAGAAAACAGCGAAGAGACTAAGGGATGTCTGAAGCGAAAAATGCTTGCATGGCGCCGAGCTGGTCCACCTGACTCAATATTATCCGGTTTTTCTCCACTCTCCTTCCACTTATCTTCGTTCCCTAAGTCACAAAGAGGAGGTGAAGGATCAGGGTATTAGTAGAGACCAACCCCAGCCTTGTATCTGGTGGAGAAACCGAGACAACAGCGAAGATATCATGGGATGTCTGTAGCGAAAAATGCTTCCATGGCGCCAAGCTGATCCACCTGTCTCCATATTTTCCATTATTTCGCCACTCTCCTTCCCCTTATCTTCATTCTCTTAGTGCCAAAGTGGAGATGAAGGACCAGGGTATCATTAGAGATCAATCACAGCCTTGTATCCACTAAAAAAAACAGGAAACAGCAAGGAAAACAAGGGATGTATGTCGCAAAAATTGCTTGTATGCCGCGTATCTGGTCCACTTGTCACCATATTTATATATATTATTTCTCCACTCTCCTTCCACATATGTAGATTCTATATGTGGCACAATGGAGGTGAAGGATAAGAGTATCAGTAGAGACCAACCCAAATTTTCTATCTGTTACAGAAACCGAGAAAACAGCCAAGAAACCAAGGGATGTCTGTAGCAAAAAGTGCTTGCATGGCGCCGAGCTGGTCCACCTGTCTATATACTTTCCGTTATTTCTTCACTCTCCTTCCACGTATCTTCGTTCTTTAAGTGGCAAAGTAAAGGTAAAGGATCAGGGTATCAGTAGAGACCAACCCGAGTCTTCTATCTGGTCTAAAAACTGCGAAAACAGCCAAGAAACCAAGGGATGTCTGTAGCGATAAGTGCTTGTATGGCGCCGAGCTGGTCCACCTGTCTCCATATTTTCCGTTATTTCTCCACTCTCCTTCCACGTATCTTCGTTCCTTAAGTGGCAAAGTGGAGGTAAAGGATCAGGGTATCAGTAGAGACCCACCTGAGCCTTGTATCCACTCTAAAACCCGAGAAAACAACAAAGAAACCAAGGGATGTAGTATGTCGCCATGAAGTACCAGCATGGCGGGACCCTCCTCACATTTTTGCTTATTGCTCCACATTCCTTCCACTTCTCTTCCATCTGTTAGCACGTGGAGGAGAGGCACAAACACACACTTGCAGGCACAAACACACACTTGCAGGCACAAACACACACTTGTAGGCACAAACACACTTGCAGGCACAAACACACACTTGTAGGCACAAACACACACTTGCAGGCACAAACACACACTTGCAGGCACAAACACACACTTGTAGGCACAAACACACACTTGTAGACACAAACACACACTTGCAGGCACAAACACACACTTGTAGGCACAAACACACACTTGCAGGCACAAACACACACTTGTAGGCACAAACACACACTTGTAGGCACAAACACACACTTGCAGGCACAAACACACACTTGTAGGCACAAACACACACTTGTAGGCACAAACACACACTTGCAGGCACAAACACACACTTGTAGGCACAAACACACACTTGTAGACACAAACACACACTTGTAGACACAAACACACACTTGTAGGCACAAACACACACTTGTAGACACAAACACACACTTGTAGGCACAAACACACACTTGTAGGCACAAACACACACTTGTAGACACAAACACACACTTGTAGGCACAAACACACACTTGTAGGCACAAACACACACTTGTAGACACAAACACACACTTGTAGGCACAAACACACACTTGTAGGCACAAACACACACTTGCAGGCACAAACACACACTTGTAGGCACAAACACACACTTGTAGACACAAACACACACTTGTAGGCACAAACACACACTTGTAGGCACAAACACACACTTGTAGACACAAACACACACTTGTAGGCACAAACACACACTAGTAGGCACAAACACACACTTGTAGGCACAAACACACACTTGTAGGCACAAACACACACTTGCAGGCACAAACACACACTTGTAGGCACAAACACACACTTGTAGGCACAAACACACACTTGTAGGCACAAACACACACTTGTAGGCACAAACACACACTTGTAGGCACAAACACACACTTGCAGGCACAAACACACACTTGTAGGCACAAACACACACTTGTAGGCACAAACACTCACTGATAGGCACAAACACACACTTGTAGGCACAAACACACACTTGTAGGCACAAACACACACTTGTAGGCACAAACACACACTTGCAGGCACAAACACACACTTGTAGGCACAAACACACACTTGTAGGCACAAACACACACTTGTATGCACAAACACACACTTGTAGGCACAAACA
>NC_066577.1:1737245-1779745 GCF_024679095.1 Eriocheir sinensis
GTACATAAAGGCTACGAATATAATTCGCCTTAAGGAAGCTGAAGTCTTAATCAACACCCTTTAAACGCCCCCCGACAAGCCCGTTACATTTGGTTGGCAGCGGTCACCCCGCGCCTGTGCCTTCGCTACCTCGTTCTCCTCCAAGCCACGAGAACTCACCAACAAACTCCGGGGACAGGCGTACAAGGGAAGAAGGAGTCAACGCACCTGCCGTCCGCGGCACCGCACCTGCCGTCCGCGGCACCGCACCTGCCGTCCGCGGCAACGCACCAGGCGCCAGCTACAAGCATCTCACAAGTCGCCACCTACGTGCAACCCACAAGGCGCCAGCTACAAGCATCTCACAAGTCGCCACCTACGTGCAACCCACAAGGCGCCAGCTACAAGCATCTCACAAGTCGCCACCTACGTGCAACTCACAAGGCGCCAGCTACAAGCATCTCACAAGTCGCCACCTACGTGCAACCCACAAGGCGCCAGCTACAAGCATCTCACAAGTCGCCACCTACGTGCAACTCACAAGGCGCCAGCTACAGGCATCTCACAAGTCGCCACCTACGTGCAACTCACAAGGCGCCAGCTACAAGCATCTCACAAGTCGCCACCTACGTGCAACTCACAAGGCGCCAGCTACAAGCATCTCCCAAGTCGCCACCTACGTGCAACTCACATGGCGCCAGCTACAAGCATCTCACAAGTCGCCACCTACGTGCAACTCATACGGCGCCAGCTACAAGCCTCGAGCACACCAGCTATAAGCAACTCTACAGGCGTCCAGCCTACAAGCCTCGAGCACACCAGCTACAAGCCTACAGGCTCTACAGCCTACAAGCCTCGAGCACACCAGCTTCAAGCAACTCTACAGGCGTCAAGCCTACAAGCCCCGAGCACACCCACAGGCCTACGCAGCCGATAGCGAGGGCCACAATCTACAAGCCGCTCCCCCGCTTCAAGCCAGCACTGCTACGTACCCTGCAAGCCACTCCACGATACGGCAGAGGTATTCACACCTGCAACGAGGAGGCACGCCCCGCTGACCTTGGGACACCCCGCATGCCCCTCGCTCCGCAGCTGGCGGCACCACCGCCGCTGCCGGGAGCATCGGCCCAACCCTCTTCCGACAACAGTCAGCAAGGGTACCCGCGGACATCTCCCGGTGACTGCAAGCTGTTCCCACTACCGTTTCTTGCAAGGCGTCTTCTCAAGAGGTTACACACCCAAGTCGTCTTGTCTGCCACCGCCGCCCATCTCTTACTATAACAAGGACGACGCGGCCATCATACGTCTGGCGGCAGTGTACCAGCTCCCAGCCGCGCACCGCGGCCGCTACGTTTGCTGGGTCAGCAGTTTTTCAACCTCCATTGCGAGTCCTCCGATGTCAGCCCATCCCTCACCTCTCACCGCCGCTGTGGCCGCGGCCGAGGTTTCCTGACGCGCCTACAACGACTGCACGTCACCCAGGGCATCACAAGCCGTCGCCCTCTCCACTACATCAGCTGACTAATCTTGGTATTTGTGGATATTCCCTTCTTGTCCAAATATGCCGCCTCGGCTTATTTTCATTATTGTCCGTGCAGGGGCACGATTTTTTTTATTTCTGTGTTCCTACCGCTGTTAATCAGTCATAATTGTGGGAGTAACGTTCATTCGCATACGATATTGATTCTTTCTTCTTGTTTGCTAGCGAGTCTATTGAGTATAGTGTGAGTTCCCTGATCAAATTTAATCTTCATCAGTGTGCCCTGCCTCCGTTTTCTTTTCACCGCTCGAGAGAAAACGTGAGCTTCAATGGTATACTCACTTAACATACCACTTTGTTTATATAGTTATTCTTTCTATATATACCCATATCATTAGGGCATTCCATTATAACCTTAACTTCTATTACGTCTAAACAGGCACCTTGCTAGCCATTCTTTCTTGCCTTTTTAGGGTTTCAACGCAAACTATTCATTCATACACGTTCCGGTTATTGGTTCATATTTACAGCTATCAACATATGCTCCTATTTTGTAAATGATTTACACCATAGTATGAACAAAGACACTCTCGCTAAACTCGGCGACACCTTTAAACAGTTGGCTCGTCCTTCAAGTGAAGAGGGACTGGAACACGATACCACAACCAGTGAATTTACTAAGGTAATCTTCTGTTCAGGCACTCATTATTTATCAATTACAGGCCGCAGAATTCGTTCACCCCGGGTTCGTCTGCATACTTACAACCCACTCAAGGTTCAAGGACACCCTCACCAGCATCCCCTCGCACCAGCCGCAGTATTACAGGCTCAAAGTAAGGTCTCTCTCACCTGTAGTTTTTGCAAGCAATCAGGACATTCTGAACATTCTTGCTTCGCGAAACGTAGGGAATCAACACCTTCAAGACAGGACTCAGATAGGAGGTCAGGAGGTTACAGGGGCGGGCATCATTCATCACACAGGAACCCTAGGCCAAACCATCAGCGGAAGGCTGCCTTTTGCCATATCCACGGGAATTGTTTTCATGATTCAGACAGTTGTTCTGCAATACAAAAGGCCAAGGAGGAACAGAAGTACAAGTCCTCAGCGGACAGTAAACCACACTCCTCTTCTCAGAATAAAAAGACTTGACTTCGTGACAGCCCCGAGGCGTACATCCAAGTGTCCCTTAAGGAAAATACTAATTGGGAGCAACTTGACTCCGTCATTGCCGCCTTGGGACGGACAAGCATAATTGCCCTCCCTTGCAAGGTGGGCAACACTTCCCTCACCTTAGCGGTTGACACAGGTGCCACAGTCAATGTCATATCCGACTCCGCTTACAGGTCACTGCCACGACAAGCGAGTGGGGAAAATTGGCCGCTCCAAGAGAACGACCTGAATGTGATAGGCGTGACGGGCACCACTTTGGGAATCCTTGGGCGAATACCACTAACAGTCAGCTTACATGAAAAAGTATGTCCCTTTCGAGATTTCTTTTATGTCTCTAGCAGGTTTGCTTTCCCTGTAGATGGGATCTTAGGATTGAACGCCATGAAAGACCTGCACATCGCCATAAACCCTGTAAGCAACGCGATCGTGTATCACGGCCGACGCATACAGGGGATGGTCAATCCATCGCCTCTGTCAACTGTAATCTCACCCTCAGAGGTGGAAAATGACCAACCCACCACAGACTCAGGGGCTGCCACCGCCCAAGTGTCCCCTCTTACGGTCAAACCACACGAAACCATTGCAGACTTGTGGCGGACAGTAACGGCAGTCGTAGAAGGTCCTCATATAGTTCCGGATCGTGCTGCAAAACTTGTTAAAATCCGTTTGCCTAACGCCCCTCCGGCGGGCAGTGATGTGTGTATCGACGGAGTTCCTCACGTACACCGCGTGACGGTGGAGGTAACTCTTGCAACAGTCAAGGAGGGTGGTTTTGCAGAGGCATTGGTAATAAACACGTCTGGATCCCCTGTATCCTTAAAACACGGTGTTCGATTATGCCAGTGTCTAGTGTATGGGAGAAATGTCGCCCCAGAACCAGCTGAATACCCTTCAGCCCAAGTTTCAGGCATATCCTCGGCGTGTCAGGCTTCTCCCGAACAAGACACAGCTCATTTAGAGGCGTTCCTAAAAGTTGCACACTATTCCGAAATTAAGCCAACCTTAGTCCAGCTTCTGGAGCATTATCGGGGGGCGCTTGCTCTACCAGGCGAGCCGCTTGGAGTTACGCAGTGTGCTGAACACCACATTAAGTTAAAACCCAATACAAATCCTGTATATATCAATGCGTACAAGCTCCCCCACAGTCAGAGGGAGGTGGTGCAACAACTTATCTCTGAAATGTTAGAACAAGGTGTCATCAAAGAATCGAATTCCCCGTGGAATTCGCCCTTGTTCCTGGTTCCAAAGAAAGACGGCTCTTATCGTCCTGTGATTGATTTCCGGCGTGTGAACACCGCGACCGTGGATGATCATTTTCCGCTTCCCGTTCTTAGAGATCTTCTGATGTGTCTCGGTAGAGGAAATAAAGTCTTTACGAGTCTTGATCTGGTCAGTGGCTACTGGTAACTGCCCATGGCCCCCGAGTCACGTGAAATAACGGCTTTCAGCACGCCTCATGGCCACTATGAGTGGACGAGGATGCCGTTCGGGCTCAAAGGAGCTCCCTTGACCTTCCAAAGGACAATGAACAGTATTTTTGGTGACTTGCTGGGCAACTCTGTCTATGTGTATTTAGACGACATCATCATAGCAAGTAAAGACGTGCATGCACACATGGAAACACTAAAAACAGTCCTACACAGACTTCAAGAGGTCGGATTAAAGCTCAAAATCACCAAATGTGAGTTTTTAAAGCCTCGGATCAAGTTCTTGGGGCATGTCGTGGACGAATTCGGCATCCATACATTGGACGACAAAATAAAGGCTATTGCCGAGTTCCCTCAGCCAACGTCTGCGGACAAGGTACGGTCTTTCTTGGGTGTCGCAGGTTATTACAGGCCTTTCATTAAGGACTTCGCAGCTCGCGCGAGTCCCCTAACCCATCTTTTAAAGAAAGACGTACCATTTCAGTGGCTCCCAGCTCAACAAACGAGTTTTGAGGATTTAAAGAAAGCGCTTACACGGGCTCCGGTCCTTGTCTTTCCGGATTTCAAGGACCCCTTTCAGCTTTGTACCGACGCTTCGGCTAGTGGAGTAGGAGCCGCGCTGATGCAAACAGATATGTCCGGCAAAAAGCATGTGATAGCGTTCGCCAGTCGAGTACTTACAGCTCCGGAAAAGAACTATTCTGTTACCCACCTAGAGGCTCTTGCCATTGTGTGGGCTCTGAAGCATTTTCGTGACATTGTGATGGGGTACAAAATTGTGGTGTTTACGGACCACGCGGCCATAACTGATCTTTTCAAGAAAAAAAAACCTACACGGTCGTCTGGCAAGATGGTTCTTAACGATCCAAGCATACAATCCGGAGATAAAATACATCACCGGGAAAACAAATGTGGTCGCAGATGCCTTATCTCGGAATGTTCCGATAGGCGCGATTACCACCCCAGAGGTCATCCACAACTTCACTTCACCTGAGCTACACACTGCTCAGCGTGACCACCCTGTGTGGAAGAGGTTAATTTACGCCCTCGAGTCGGGAGACTAATCAAACCTTCCTGAATTGCCAGTTCCCTTTTCACAATTCTTCCTATCAGAGGACAACCTCCTTTGTAGGTCATGGCCAACCAAACCGGTCCCTATAGACCAACTGGTCATCCAAGACATATACGTCCCCGTGACGCTTAAGCTGGTCCATAACACACCCATTGCGGGTCACCCAGGAAGAGACAAGACGCTATCTGTCACCAGACGAAAATTCTACTGGCCCACATTACGGGTTGATGTAGAAAAACATGTCGCACATTGCGTCGTTTGTGCTAAGCACAAGGGGTCCGTCAAAGGGCCAGCACCTATGTTGCAATACCCAGTACCAGAGGCACCATGGGATGTTGTTAATATAGACTTACTACAGCTCCCCCAGAGCCAACATGGCTCGCGCTACTTATTGGTGTGCGTCGACCAGTTCTCTAGGTTTCTAGTTCTAGCGCCTCTCAAGGACAAGACAGCCACACGCGTGGCCCATGCCCTCGTGACTCACGTGTTGTGTCCACATTCGTCTCCTCGAATTCTTCTGAGTGACAATGGCACCGAGTTTAGGAACTCAGTATTGAGCGAAATATGCGCTCAGTTTAACATCACGCAATCCTTCATCACAGCTTACCACCCAGCTGCTAATGGGTTGGCGGAGAGGGCTAATAGGAAAATCTTACAGGTCCTCAGGCCTATCGTGAACGATCTCCACGATAATTGGGAGGATTGGCTATCGCATATAGCCGCTTCCATAAATACGTCGATAAACGACTCTACGGGGAAGTCTCCCTACTACATCTTGTATGGGGTGGAGAAACGTCTTCCGTACGACTTCCTAACAACCCCACAGCAACCTCTCTACAACATTGATAGGTACGCACAACAGCAGATGCATATGTTTTCCAAGATACACTCAGAAGTTAGGTGTACGTTAAAAGCTACGAAGGTTGAAATGATGTCAAAACAACACAAACAGGCCGTCCCGGTGAATTTCAAAGAGGGTGACACAGTCATGATTAAGCAAGCGGAAAGGAGTTCGAAACTGGGGACTAAATTTGTGGGTCCTTACCGAGTTGTTCGGAATGTCAGGGGAAATCGGTTCGAGGTTCTCGAGTCGAATAGTGGAGTCAGTCTAGAAGTTCACAGTGATCGTCTGAAAGTAATTCCCTCACCTTTGGCCCTTGATATTGGTACTTCCCCCTCAGAGTCAAATGTTCAACAAGATACCCCCAACACCCATAGCTATGACTTGAGACCACGGGTTTAAATACTTCATTCCCACCACTTTCAGATCATGATGTTGCGTTTTCTGATCATCTTGTTGTCCCTCGGCTCCCTGCTTGCAACAACACCCATCCACCTGAAGCCTGGTGCCCTCACGGCACACATAGGATAGGTCTTCCTCATAGAAGATGTGCTCCTCGTAAAATATCCATATACTTCCTTGACCAACAGCACGGACATAATCAGGATAGTCTCAGAAAAACTACTCGGCATGGCAGACGCCATCCGGGCTCCCAAGACTAGGGAATCAAAGGCTCCTTCTAGTACCAACTCTCTGACTCTTTTTCAACTACTGGAGGATAGGATTCTGTTCTTACGGGGAAAAGTTGATGAGGTAAACTCTCGGGTAAAGAGGGGGTTGCTCAACATCGTGGGGTCCGCCTCAAAGTTCCTTTTCGGTACGGCTACCGACGAGGACGTTCGCGATTTGCGGGACCACTACGCTCATGTACTTTCCTTTGCTGCTAGAAATCGCAGGGTGATCAACGCCAATTGTAGAAAACTTGCGCAATTGCATACTAACATTGACGAACTGCTAGAGCAGACAAATAAGATGGTAGAGGTTATCAACATAGTTGTCAAACAGATCGACCAGGTGAATCAGTTTCTCCTCCTAGATCAGGCCTTGCATGTATTGGAAAACGTCATTAACTCCGTCGCAACGGCTAATCAGCAGGTTATTAGCAACATGGTTGATGCAGCGCACGGTAGAGTCACACCTGCCTTGTTCCCTCTACACGATTTGAGAACGACTGTCCAGATCGGGTATCAAAATTATAGCCTGACGCCTTTATTCACCCCGGACATGAGTCAATATTTTTACCCCTTGATTGAGTCCAGCCTCACCCCTGATGCCATAATCATTCATGTTCCCTTTCAGACGGCGGACGTGTTTGAGGCACACGAAATTGTCCCGTTCCCTTTTTCGGCAAAGGACAGTGTGTTGGCCCTGGGCACGTCCCCGTCTCTTGTTCTAATCGCGAAGGATTTCGCTCTGTATTCAACGGGTAGCTACTCACTCTTGCAGTATTGCAAGGAGACGGTCTTCGGGCGATTCTATTGCTCTGCGTCTCTCTTTGCCTTCCTTCCAGTTCGGGGAGGGGTTTGCGAGATCGCCCTCACCCGCGTGAACGCGTCTGACGCTCTTTCCCTGTGCCCTTACAAGCAGCTAACACCAACGCCTGTTTTCCATAAGAACTTTCAGGGTCTGCATTATTTTTATTTCCCTCAGTCATTCTATGTATCGGTCATCTGCCCGGAGGGTACCACTTATCAACGGGTTACTGGTCACTATGCCATAGCGGAAGCATGCTATATCCGCTCCACTAACATAACAACGTACCCGTCCCGGATTCGTCTGGTTTTCACGGCCAATATTTCCCATCGAGTGTTTCCTCTACGGTCTCTCGATGACATTCATTTCTCCAGCATCTCGTATGTGACTAATTCCCTTGATTCATTGTCTTTCGCGAACAAAACAGAGTTTGCGGAAACCCTGGAGGAAACGCTGCCTGATTATTTGCATTTCCCCTACCTGTACCCTGGATTTTTTGTACCAATGTTTCTGATGTTCGTCAGTCTCGTCGTCATGTGCTACCTTATTAGGAGGAACTCTGTCCTGCACGATTATTTGGTTGTGCAGACACGGCGACTGGATGCAGGGAGGCCACTGGCAAGGTAGTTTTTCCTTTTCTCAGACAAGTCAGGGGACAGAAACCTGGCTGCTCCTATACTTAACATTGTACTGTGTTTCACTACTGTATTTTTTTTTTAGGAGCTAGATCAACGTTTCATTGTCTGTAACTATGCCAATTGATAGTTTCTTCTACATGTGTCCTTATATTTATCTTTTAAGAGGTTTCTTATATTTCATGTCACACACGTTGTGGTTTCCCTCTCCCTATTTATATTATAATTCCACATCTGTTCTTACATAGCCAGTGTTTTAATATAATTGTATCATAGGCAGTCTGCTTGACAAACTCCCACTATGTATGTTCATGGTACCTAGACTGCTATTTCGATTTTTATATATCGCGAGGTCGCGATCACTGGTAGGTGGCCGAGCAGTGTTATAGTAGGATATCAATGTATTATTATTATTTAATATCACCACGAATTAGGCATACAATTGTCAATGGAAAAACCCCACGACAGATAGATCACGCCACCTTATAGGAATGTCGTCCGTCAGTGTTTACCGTCTCAGTTTTGTATACTTAGCACTCCGATGGTGCGTGGAGGTCACCTTGACATACGTGACCAATTGTAACAATTATTTTCCAACCTGTAACTCGCCACTCCTTCACGAGAGTCCGACTGACACACAACGACAGTCGCTCTCGCTCCGTCGCTTCTTGTACATAAAGGCTACGAATATAATTCGCCTTAAGGAAGCTGAAGTCTTAATCAACACCCTTTAAACGCCCCCCGACAAGCCCGTTACACGACTCCTCCAACTTGACGCCATTCAGCTGGTATTCTGCTCGGTGTACGCTGTTCCCTATGTGCCTGGTCTTGCACTTGCCTGTGTTGAAGGTGAGTAACCACTTTGCACTCCACTCCTCCAAACGTTTCATGTCACGCTGAAGGGCTTCTGCATCGTCTCTGTCCTTCATCACTCTGTATACTTTGGCGTCGTCGGCAAACAGGCTCACTGTTGACTCGATGCTGAAGACAATGTCGTTAATGTAGACCAGGAAAAGGACCGGTCCGAGCACAGACCCCTGTGGCACTCCACTTAACACAGGCAAACTCCCAGAGCTCTCCTGTCTGATGCGGACCTGGTGAGTCCTGTTTGTGAGGAAGCCCCTGATCCAGCGCAGGACGTCTCCAGCTATTCCCGAGCATGATAGTTTTGCCATCAGCCTTTCGTGGGGGACCCTGTCAAAGGCTTTCTCACAGTCTAAATAGTTCACGTCCACACCGTGTCCACCATCCACTGCATTGACCAGGTCATCTAAGTAGCACAACAAGTTAGTTAGGCAGCTCCTGTATTTTCTGAATCCATGTTGTGCATTGGTTATCAGGGCATTGTCTGTGAGATGTTGAACAATTCTTTCCCTTAAGATCTTCTCCATAATTTTGGACACAATGCTAGTCAAAGAGACTGGGCGGTAGTTCAGTGGGTCTGTTTTTGTGCCCTTCTTATGGATGGGTGAGATGGTGGCCCTCCTCCAGTCCAGTGGAACTTCGCCAGTCCTGAGAGATGAGGTGAATATCTTCAACAAGGGAACACAAAGTATGTCGGCGCACAGTCTCAGCACAAAAGCAGATATCCCATCAGGACCCGGCGCTTTGCTCTCGTCTAGCTCTGCAAGCCTTTTCTGGACCTCCCTCTTTGTCATGGTGATAGTGTGAAGCTGAACACCTTGGAACACTTGTCCTGGAGTTGGAATGTCAAGGCTCGTGTCCTCCCGTACAAACACAGTGTTGAAGGCTTTGTTCATTTCCACTGCCATTCCTCTGTCGTCATCTATGACCTCTCCATTTATGTCTTTCAGTTTCGTTATGCGGTCCTTTGTTGTGGTTTTTGAGCGCACATAGGCCCAAAAATGCTTAGTGTTGCTGGCTGCATAAGTTGCCACCTTCCTCTCGTAGTCGTACTTTGCCCTTCGTGTTGCCACTGTTACAGCATTCCTTGCTTGATTGTACTGATAACGGTTCCTGATGTTTTTATTGGCTCTGTATGCATTCCATTTATCTTGTTTTGTTCTTATTAATCTCTGCAATGAAGCAGTCATCCATTTTGGTCTTGTGTCTAGGTGTTTCTTCTTCTGGGTAGGGACGCATATTTTCACAATCCTGTCGTATTGATCTTTAAAAACCTCCCACTGTTGACCAGTGGGCCTGTCTCCTAAGTGTACGTCCCAGTTGATTTCCTGAAATAGGCACCGCATTTTTTCTTTATCGGCCTTGTAATAGTTAAGTTTCCAAGAACAATCCTCTTGCATCCTTAAGTTTGAGTTCACTGTGAAGGAGAAGCACAAGACAGCATGCCTGCTTAGCCCCAATGGTGGGAGGTATTTGAAATCGTTAACTTCATCAGCCGATTTTGTGAAAACCAGATCCAGTCTGGATGGGTGATCCGTGTCTCTGAGGTGTGTCCACTCTTCCACATTTTGTGTCCAAAAGTTGTTGTTAATTGTTTCCAGGAAGTTTTCTGCCTGCGTAACACCCTGAGATCCCTCCATGACTCTGTTCTCCTCCCAGTTGATATTACCAAAATTGAAGTCTCCACAAATTAACACTTGGCCAGTACTAGAATGCGTTTCACTTAATCTTAATATATCACAGATCAGGTCATTGTTTGCACTAGTTGATGAAGGGGGTCTGTATATTGCTCCTAAGATTAGGTTTTTGCCCCCTCTGCTCTTTACCTCACACCAAACAGTCTCTTGAGCGCCGTGATCAACAAGATGGGTCACTGAACTTACATCTATGTGCAGGTACTTCTTGACTAGTATAACTACTCCTCCTCCTGGGGCCCTCTGGTCGACCCTGTCTTTCCTTACAACTGAATACAGGTCCATGTTGAACAAAGTAGAATCCAGAATCTCCTTGTTGCACTTGGTCTCAGTTAGAAAAATAATATCTGGGTCCTCTAAATCTATTAATACTTGTAATTCCCCAGTCTTGTTGGTAAGGCCGTCCAAGTTGGTGTATATGCATTTCAAGGTCTGGTGTGAGGTTTCAGGGCGTTTATCTGTAGTATTTCCTGTCAGCGGTCCTTCGAAAGGACTGCTGGGCGAGGTGTTCTTTTGCCACTCGTATCACTTCCATTGTTCTATAGTCTACTATCCACTTGAATGCTTGATCTCTCTCGTCCCTGTTCTTTTCAGCTGCTTCTGCAGTCAAATTCTTTCTCTCATCCCTCTCCTTCTTGCTTCTGTCTCTGAAGATAGTGATTTTTTTGGCATTTTCGTCATCACATGTACCCAAATGTCTTACTTCCCTTGCAACCTTGCCAACCATTCCTGCTGAGTCAAATCTCACTCTGAGTGGTCTCGGGTCTATGGCATAGTTTCGGTTTTTCTTACCCCCGTGGAGCCTTGTTGTATCAGTGATCCTGTACTGTGATACATCCACCTTCATGTGCCTGGAGAAAAGATTAGTCACATTGTCAAGGTCAGCGGCTTTACCCGCTGCCATTTCGTCTGTGTCTGGTTCAGGAACTCCTAAGAGTATTAGATTTCTTGACCTAAACTCTTTATCTTTCTCCTCCTCCAGTGCAACTTTCACTTTCGCCTCCAGGTCCTCCGTGTGTGTGCTACTCTGCTGATGAGCCTCACTGCCTCCTTCAAACACGGTCTGAAGTTCCTCTTTAACTTTAACCTTTAAATCCTCCTTTACCTCCTCCTTTATTTTCTCCCATGCCTGTTTTACCTCATTCACTGCCTTGGTAATATCCTTCTCTGGGTTGTACGATCCCATTGCCTCCTGTGCAAGCATCCTCTTTTCCAAGTCCTCAATCCTCTTTGTGTTATTGTCCACTTGGTCCTTCAAGGGGCCCACAGTATTGATAAAATGCTCGGCTATTTCCTCACAGTTTCTCACAGAGCAGTAGAATTTCGCGGGAGGGAAGGCATCACCTCCTAATATATCTGCCTCGTCAAGATGAATTGGAGGCGTTTAAGGATTTGAAACTCATCCTGAAATATCTGTGGACTGTGCTGACCGTGCTGAGATGAGTGGTTCGGCGAGGCGGACCTTGGAAACACCTACATGGCCTTCACGACTGAAGTGGTGTTCACCGACAGGTAAAATGCAGGTGCAACCTTCACAGACTGACAGAGATTGAGTGATAACAGACACTGGAGACCCTCCAGGCGATGGCTGGTGACCGCCTGCCACCATCCACAGGCTGTCACACAAGGAGCCCTGGGAGTAACCTTGCCGGAAGCCCCGCGGGCCGCAGTGTGTGGCTGGCGTTATACAGCCCCCAGCCATCGCCTGGAGACATCCAGTGTCTGTTATCACTCACCTTAGGTAGTCTGTGAAGGTCCAGTCATCACTGGTGCACGTGTATCTTACCTGTGATCAACACCGGCAGCCACAGACTCCTGCCCAAGGAACGAACACAGGTGAGCCAATATTTTACCTCGCCAGACTTATCCTTTAGAATAGATAGATAGAATAGAAACTCTTTTAACCTAACACACCTGTTAATCTTGTGACTGACTTCAACAAACGTTTCCCACCAACCTTACCCAACCCAAAACAATACCTATTTGGGTCACTAGTGTCTGTTATTTCATTATTACCTCACTAACCTCCCAGCGGCGATAAGCCAAACCTAATCATATTAACCTAACCTGGGTAAATTTATCATTGACATATAGTTATTTCAACTTAATCTGTTATTTAAGATAGCCAGTGTTAACCAAATCAACTATTATTTAGAAAAGTTGATATTTTTAACCTAACGTTAAGTGTCCTAACAAAATTACCTTCCTTTGCTTATTTTTAGTAACCAAACCAAATCAATTTGACGTATCGGTAGCTCTTAAAGGGAATCCCTGGGTGTTGCAAAATGATACTAATACCCATGCTAGCTAGCATTCTAGTATTGTTTTATTTGCCTTGGTCATGTCTTTTTTTTCACATTTGAAATTAATTAGTTCACAGTATATTATGGCTTTTCTTATTTGCAGCTTCCTTTCTTATGAAGATCTAAAAGTGAATTTTATGATTATTCTCAGTCTTACTTCCAAATAGCTATAAAAGTCAATCAACAATGCTAAAATCTTTATGAACAAAAAAAATTGCAAATTGGTCCATGAGTCAAGAGTTTTGACTTCTGGACAAGTATAGATATAGATATAGGGCAGGTGCCAAAGCATTTCTAATTGTAATGTATCTATTTGCAGTGATCGTGATGACATTGACAACAACGAGCAGGTCCTCCTAGACCTAGAGTGACCTCAAGCTGGTATTCGCCACATAACATTATTGTTTAATCATTTAGTTTTTGTCATCCAGCATCAAGAAATCATTCCCATGCAAGAATATAATGCACAATATAAGAAACTTCACTTGCTAGGAAATAAGACAATGTTGCCAGCCCATATAGTGTGCACTGTGCAGTAAATAACTCATGTAGATAATGCCTGTTATTCTATCACATACTTCTGTCGATGCAATGTCTTTTAGTTCTTGCTAAGGGTATATTAATTATTAATCCATTCTTATTTCTCCGACCACCATTTCCTGTGTCAATACGTTAGTCAGTTCAGTACTTTTATTTTCTTAGCTTGTGTTTTGCAATTCTTTGCCAGTTAAATCACTGGACACATCTTAATAAATAATACAGATTTAATTATCATATATCAGTCCCATAAGTTTATTTCAGATGCTCTTAAAACAACATCTGTCCATTCATAGTCCAGCTTAACCTGGTAGCAGCAACAGGCCAAATTTGTGGCTTTACCGTGTACCAGCAACGGGCCACATTTTTGCCATGATATAAACCCCCCAAAATAGATGATGCATAAACTGATCACAAATGCATTGATATATATTATGAAATGGTTTGCGTGAGTGATGATTTTTTCTCATTTTTCTTGCTCGGAGGGACCTTTAAGAAACGTGATCCCTGCAGCTACCAGGTTAACCTCTTTTAGTATAGTACACTAATCAAGAAAAAACATCCCGATTAATATATATATATATATATATATATATATATATATATATATATATATATATATATATATATATATATATATATATATATATATATATATATATATTTTATGTAGTTTATTTGAACTTGTACTCATATTTCAGGGCCAAACATGATGTGGAAGAAGAAATCAGTTGTCTCCATCAGTCGGGTTTGTGCCATGGCAGCTTTCTCCAGCTGTCCGGCAGAGGTCCAGTCCATGCCATGGAGAAATTCAGCCCCCAACAAGGAGATGGCATGCCAGAGATGGATCTGCAGCTTCTCCTCCAATCAGTCAATCCTTGCAATCCCTTTTCTCTTTTCTCTCCTTCTGTACCACCAGGCTTACACATAACTGATCCAAGGTACTTAAAATCATTAACCTCCTCCATTTCTTCACCATTCAAAATTATTTGGCATTCTTTTTCACATTCAATGGGCACTCTATATGGGCATACAAAATCTACAACCTCCCTTCTACCCTGCTCACTCACTCTGCTCACAAACCATCACTTTACTTTTGTTGACATTTATTTTCAACTTTCTCCTTTTACATACACTATCAAAATGAGCACCGTGTCATCAGTAAACAGGATTGAATTCATCACCCACTTCCTTCCCTCAGCATACATTTTTACTCCAACTTCCCCAACTTTGCCCCTCATTTCTCTCATGACACCATCCATATAGATATTGAACAACCACGGTGACATGACACACCCCTGCCTTAAGCCCACTTTTAACTCAAAATGTTCACTTGTTTCTCCACTAATTTTGACACATGCAGATGCATCCTCATAGAAAGACTTTATTGCACTCAGCAGTTTTCCTTCCACACTGTAAATCTTTAAAACATCCCACAATGCAATCCAATCCAATTGACTCTGAAGGAAAATATCTGATTGATTCCATCAGTTCCTGCCGCTTTTCCATTTTTTAATCTTTTCATTGCTTGATTTACTTGTTCATATGTTATACTTCTTTCTTTATATACTCCTCCTCTACCTCCACTCAAAACTGTTGTTGTTACAGCTGCTGGACGTCCATCATCAAAATTCATTAAGTTTTCACAGCTTCCCCGTCTTTCAACATCTTTCCATTCTCATCCATAACTTCATTAATTTTACTTGGGGAGATATTATTGGGGTGATGCATTTCTTTCATTTTTTACTTCTTTCCAATATGATTTCCTGTTCCCTTTATACTTTTCACTTAGTCTTTTTCCAAAGTCTTCATCATCTCTCTTCTTGCTTTCTTTTATTGCTTGTTTTAATTTCATTTTGCATTCTCTATATTTCTTTTTCCTTTCCCTTTTTACTTGCTCAGCCACATTTCTTTCGTGAGTTTTCTTAAAAAGTTCCCTTTATTCTTTTACTATCCTCCTTATCTCTTCAGTCTACCGTGAATTTCCTTGTATTTTTCCATCCCTCACCACTTTCATTCCTACCACTTTTTTGTTGTAGTTAACACTACTTTGAATGTTCCAAAAACTTTTTCAATATCTATCTGTACTATCTTTCACACTTTCCCATTTTTCACTTAAGGCCTCTGCCATTTCATGTTATACTCATCTTTTATTTCTTTTCCTGTAACTTTTCTATCTTCAGTACTTCCTTTTTTACTTCACCTTTCTTTTCAAACACCCACTTTTGCAAGATGGTCAGAGCCATCGAACATTCCGCTCACTACCTTCGCGTCACAAATATCCTTTCTCAGTCTTCCATCTACTGCCACATAATCAATTAATCCTTTCTGCTCATAACCCCCCTCCTCCATGTGTATATGTGGATATTATAGACAACAGTAATAAAGCCCCACACATCAGAAGCTGTATTGCTTTGCCTGGGTTATGCAGATGCTGTAGTATTAGTGGAAGGACTTTGCCTGATCCTAAATGACTTTGGTATGGAATGGAAACTTATCTTTAAACATAATGGAAATTCACACCAGCAGTAGGACAGCGGGTGCTGGGAAACAATATCTTAGAGGTAATAGAAACACAAGGTTATTTAGGATTTGAGATAAGCAAGGAGGCCATAGGAGAAAGCACAAAGAAAAGTAAATGAAGCCAAGGTAGGGAAAATGACGGGTGTTAACATCAGCGGTAGAGAAGGGAAATTAGCCAGTATGAATATGGAAGTTGCCTTTGGATGGGGAAGGTAGTAGCCCCACAGCTATCTTGTATGGGTCAGCAGGACTAACACTGAAGATGTCGGGAGATTAGAAGTCATTCAAGACCAGTTGGCATGATAGTGTTCACATGCTCTCGGGAAATGGGGTGGAGCTTCAGAGAAAGGTTAACAAAGGGGAAGCTTAGTTTCAAAGAGAGGAAATGAGTGAACACTGGTGGGCCAAATTAATAAAACACTGGAAGACAATCCCCTTTGGAGAAAGGAAATATACAGAGAGGGAAAGCATATGATGACACTGGAGCAGAGTGAAACAATGTGCATGGAAGACCTGTCAAAGATAGTTGAGAAAAGTGGCCTCCATGAATGGAGAAGTACCTATACCTATCTATAGTACAGCAGATAGGTGTAGAAGCTCGGGAAACATTAGAACATTTTATAATAGTACTAGTGATTGTGTGCCTTGACCCACTGAGGCAAAGATATACCAGAGTAACCTGACTGAAAGTTGATATATATCAAAATAAATAAACAAGAAAGTCACTGAACACACGAGTCTGAAATTATGGTAGCCATCTCACGTGAGGCTAATGCATTATGTGTTGTATGTTGGTCTCTGAATACAGTACAGTGACAAACAGCTTGAATATTGAAGAAACTTCAAACTACGTACTGAAGTGTGTGAATTAACGCATCTTAGCACATTGCATTTTGGCGGTAGAGGGGTCAGGTTAGGTTGGCTATAGGCTAGGTATAGTTAGGTTTGGTCAGGTCTGGTTAGATTTAGTTTGTTTTTGACTTGTTTACTTTTATTATTTGGTAATTCCGTGTGATACGCCTTTGTTGTCACCGGCGGCTGAGGAGACGACGTCGAGGCAGTAATATACATATTTTACCAGAATACATAAAAGAATAGTGGAGGTACACCGGAAACATGAAAAGATGCACCTATATAACGATCATGGGCAATGAAGACCACAAGAGGAAGAAGAAGAAGGCTCGTTGATGTCGATCATTAACTCCATTGATGTGTCTATTGTTTCCAAACAAGCTTTTGTGTACAGATAGATAACGTGTTGAATTCATTATAGCTATTTCATCTCTGCATAACATGCACTGTGCTAGCTATATACAATGCTTTTGCAAGTTGTCATTTTGCTAGGCGATGCACTTCATACCGGTATTTTGCTCAAAAAATACTTAGCTTAGAGTCTGCTAAGGGGAATTCTAAGTAATACTTAAGGGCCTATGCTTAGCTAAAAGTTGTTAAGTGCAGGGCTTAGTAATATTCTTAGAATATTGGTGCATACAGCCCCTGGTCTCACATGCATGGGCTAATGGCTAACTAAGCGTACCATCGCTAACCAAGCGTACCATCGGTAATAGTGTTAGGTAAAGCTGCGTGTTCTAAAAAAAATAATAACCACGCGTGGTGGACCTGGTCTCACATGCGTGGGCTAATGGCTAACTAAGCGTACCATCGCTAACCAAGCGTACCATCGGTAATAGTATTAGGTAAAGCTGCGTGTTCCAAAAAAAAAAAAAATAAATAACCACGCGTGGCGGACCTGGTCTCACATGCGTGGGCTAATGGCTAACTAAGCGTACCATCGCTAACCAAGCGTATTATCGGAAATAGTATTAGGTAAAGCTGCGTGTTCTAAAAAAAAAAAAAAATAACCACGCATGGTGGACCTGGTCTCACCTAGCGTATCATTGCTAACCGGATCGTTGGCAACGCTGCTCATATTGCAATGGCGTCGCCATGTACACACATCGTCCGTATGTATAATATGCCCTTAAGTACAATATGGAGGCGTAATATCGTATTTTCGAGGTGCGGACTGATTTTCAATAATTACCTTGCGTGGTTTCCGTACGTCCTAAAAAAAAACCCGGAATGTATGAAATTTCCCTACATCTAAGTAATTGTAAGGAATTTCCCTACATCTAGGGTATTTTTCAAACCCTCATAACTCAACAACTATGCATTTGCGACGCATTTCATGTTTACCACCGCATTCCCCGAAGTCTCAATGGCCCCCTAGCCAATTTTGGTTGCGAGGGGTGAGTATGGGCAAACACTAGAATAATACCCCTGAACCTCCCCAAAAAGCTTGTAATAGGTAAGCTTGAAATAGATAACCTTGTAATACGCACTGGGTGGGCGTGGAGGCGTGGGGGCACTGGGTGGGCGTGGAGGCGTGGGGGCACTGGGTGGGCGTGGAGGCGTGGGGGCACTGGGTGGGCGTGGAGGCGTGGGGGCACTGGGTGGGCGTGGAGGCGTGGGGGCACTGGGTGGGCGTGGAGGCGTGGGGGCACTGGGTGGGCGTGGAGGCACTGGGTGGGCGTGGAGGCGTGGGGGCACTGGGTGGGCGTGGAGGCGTGGGGGCACTGGGTGGGCGTGGAGGCGTGGGCGGCGTGGCAGACTCCGCAGCTTCTTCTTCTTCTTCTTCTTTTGACCTGTAACGCTTTGTATCGCTTCTTAGGTCCTCCTCCTCTCGTTCCTCCCTTCTTATTCACACAACTTTCTTTTCAGCGTTATGTAATTTTCTAACCTGAAATAAAGCCACTTATATTCACTTATTCAGACATTTGTGCCCTTTTTTCCCAGCACTGCGCGAGGAACACTTTTGCCAACTTTACCATTCTTCTTTCGTTGATCTTGACCTTGATCTTGATGTCACAGGCAAGGAGAAGTGGGTGATTATGGGAGATCTAAACGGACACATTGGACTCAATAATGAGAGAACTAACACAAATGGGATGATGATCCTGGATTTTGCAGAAAATAGAAAATTAAGAATTAAAAACTGGGAACTGGAAAACACTATTACATGGAGAGACAGAGGTGCAGAGTCAGCCATAGATTACATTTTAGTGAATGAAGAAGTGATGAAAAAGAAGTGCTTGATCTGGAAAAATGAAGAAATTGACATCTCAGACCACGTGCTGATAGGGGTAACCTGTGGTGAAGGGAGGAAAGAAAGGGGAGAAAAAAAGACCCGATGGAGAGAAAAGTGGAATTTATCAGAAGCTGACTGGGAGACATATAGCAGGAGACTGGATGAACAAATGCAGGGATGCAGTGAGAAAGGGGAGGCAACAATAACCCAGTGGGAACAAAGAATAAAAAGAACAATACTAAAAGAAGCAAAGAAAAAATGTTGGAAACAAAAGATTCAAAGAAGGGAAGACAAGGCTAAAAGGATGGTGGGACAAAGAGGTGGAAGAAGCTTGGAGCACCAGGAAATAAGAGAACAGGAAGCAGATAGACCTGTTCAATATGATGACGAAGCAAGGGGAACAGTACATACAAAAATGGCAAGAGGCTGGGACACCTACAAGAAGGAGAAAAAGAAAACACAAGAAGATAGCAATATGGGAGGAGGAGGCTCAGAAACTGAACGAGATACCTCCAAGAGAAAGAGAGAAGAGGATGGAAAAGACTGCGGAGAAACCTGAGAGGTAGAGAAACGAACTTCTGAGGATAGAAGGAAGAAAGCACCAACGATGAAGAGATAAGAACAGCAATAGAGGGATACTGGAGGAGCACAGTGCAGACCAACACTGAGGAAGACCAAACGGGAGGTCCAACAATATACAGTGACAAAAAAGAAATGGCTGGTGTTACAATTGAACTGAAGGATGTGGAAAAAGCACTAAAAGGTACAAAGAATGGAAAAGCAGGCGGAGCGGATGGAGTGCTCGGTGAATTTATAAAATATGGAGGAGAAAGACTCAAACACATCCTGCATGAAATGTTCCAACTAATACTGCAGGAGGGTGTGATCCCACAAGACTGGAAAAGAAGCAGAGTAACACTGATTCACAAAGGAGGAGGGAAACCTAAGGAGGAAATAGAAAACTATAGGCCCATTTCAGTCATGAACATCATGGCAAAGATATTTGGAAAAATCTTGAATGAAAAGCTGAAAATGTGGGCAGAGGAATCCAAGGCGTGGGGAGAAGAACAGAGTGGATTCAGAGAAGGAAGAGGAGGGCTGGAAAATGTGTTGGTTCTTAAGGAAATAATAAACAGAAATAAGAAGCAAGGAAAAGAGCTGTACCTGATATTTATAGACATTGAAAAGGCATATGACACAGTGGACAGAAGCAAGCTAATGAAATTGTTAAAGCACATTGGAATAGATAATAAAGTGGCAGAGGTGATGAAGGAAATGTACAATGAAAATATGCTAAAATTCACTTTGGGAGACACCACCGCGGACTGGGCGGAGAACAATGTTGAGTGAGACAGGGATGTGATGTCACCAACATTGTTTAACTTTTATGAAGAAGAACTCCTGGTGAAAATAAGAAAAAAGTAGGAGACAGAAAACTTGGGTGCTTAGCTAACGCAGATGACATTGTACTCATGGCAGGAAACAAGGCAGATATGGAGGAGCTACTGAGGATTACCAACGAGTATGGGAGGGAGTGGAAGATGAAATTCAGTGCCAGGAAATGTAAGGCCGTAGAATTTAACAACAATGCCAATAGCCAGTGGGTCCTGGGAAACACCATAATAGAGGGAGTGGAGAAGTACACATACTTGGGATTGGAGGTCAGCAAAGAAGGAGTAGGAGGAGAGAAACAAAGGAAAATAAACGAAGGAAAAGCCAGGAGGATGGTGGGCATGATCATGAACGCAGGCAGCAGGACTATTAATAAATACGAGGTAGGCAGGAGTATGTGGAAGGGGATAGCGGTGCCATACTGCCTGTACGGGTCAGAAATAACAGAGTACAGGGAAGGTGACCTGGCAAGACTAGAAAAGGTGCAGAACACCATGGGCAGATGGGGACTGGGTGCTCCTAGATGCACAGCCGTAGAGGCCTTAAGGGGAGACGTGACGGAGTGAGTGCCAGTGTTCCGGTTCCCAGTGCTTCAGTGCTTCTTTACTGAAGTGACTGTTAAAGTGTTAATGGTGATCAGTAAGAATAACTGAATAAGTAGTGATGGGCCAGTTCATGAGAGACCAGTGTTTGTAAACAAAAGCTCCAGCTTTTGACGGCGGGGACGCCAAATAACACAACACCGGTTCAGGCGTTTCTAGTATTACCGTCTATATGTACGTGTCAACGTGTGGTTTTCAGGTTTTTAAGTTTTCAAATATAGATAATGAAAATTTGAATTCATCTATGTTTTTTATTTGAAATATCAATATAGTATCGTTTTCGCCTATCGGACTTATCGCTAGCTAGTATCGGAATTGTGGATTTATATCGGGTATCGGGTATCGGTTATCGCCTACATTTGTGTCTCAAGTTAACGGATATCGGTTATCACCGATTTAATGCCGAGATTTTCTATTCTCTTTTTTCTATTACTCTCTCGGTCCCACACGTCCTCTGCGTGTATCGAAACACACGAGAAATTAATCACAACAAGGAGAGGGTATTCCCCGGCTGCCTGGGATTGAACCCGCGACCAGCGTGACGGGAGAGCCACTCCTTACCGAGTCGGCCAAAGAGGTGCCCCACTGGCTAAGTGGGTTATGGGAGGCTCGTTCATCAGGCCGTCGCCGCACTACACCGATAAGGTTTTCTATTATCAGTTATCGGGTATCGGGAATAAGGTTTTCTGTTATCGTGCCCACCTATGCTATTTAACCGTCTAGAGAAAGCACCATAGTCTGTCTAGGTCAGGGGTGTCCAAACTTTTTTTCACAGAGGGCCACATGCGGAAAATATACGAAGAGTCGGGCCACTCAGTATATTTATGGATGGAGATAGATTTTAGAGTTTATAGTTTTACAGGAACTACCACGTGTAGGTCAACTGGCCTCTTGCAGATTCCTTATTTTCTTATGTATGTATTTTTTTAAGGAATGTAAGTAGATATAGGCAAGTGTACCTTTAAAGGAATCTATTTTCTATAATGTCTTATTTTATTTATGTATACAGGATAGACTATTGAATGCTGTTGCAAGAGGATCGAGCAGCATCATGCTCGTTAGAGAATTTGAATGTAAGCTTATAGTTTTCATTGTACTTATTATTATTACACAGCAAGATGTGAGGCGTTACAAAGGCAGCCCCAGGCTTACTACTGTGAGCCATAACAAAGGGACGGGCAGTCATTATTCTTGGATCTAAGGTTTAGGCTCTCCCACTGTGGCCAAGAAGGTATTTAGCATGTTTTGTATTTTTATACTGTGTCTAGAATATGCATATATAGACAATCAAGTGAATTATAGTGAGTATAAGCAATAAACATTACTTAAAGATGTGTGTACGTATTTTCTTTGTGTGTTAAATTCACTACAGAATCCTATAGAAGATATGATATTTGTCAATCAAAGACAAAGACAATGAAAGCCTGTTTAGATTCTATTTACGTTACCGCTCGACGTAAATACTTTCGATTTTATTTGCGTTACCGTTCGACGTGAATACTTCGTTTTCTATTTCATCTCTCCTCGCTCCACCTGCTGACGTCATTTTCTGCGCGCTGGTTTACCGTGTCCTTTGATCCTGCTGCAGCCCACACCACACTGCCATGGCGTCGTGTAACAAGTCCCGCCAAGCAAATAAAGCGACTTCGCGCCTGCGCGTCTCGTTCACGATACCTTACCAGGATTAAATAAATTAACGATCAATAATTATCACTTAAGTTTATAAATAAAGACGCTTATTGAAGTAACTATTTAGCAACGTGTATAAAAATAATTGTAAGAAGTCCGCAGTCACTTGTTGCCATGACAACGTTGACCGCTTTCTGTTCTGTGATCGGTGATCGGAAGTTGGTTTGTGAAGTTCCGATCTCCACAGTCCGATTACCTTTTACAAAGATTATCCAATCTTTGCACTCCGATCGCCAAGTGCTGTTCCGATCAAATCGGAAGATCGGACAACGGGCCACACTTGGGACAGGAAGGAGGGGAGGCCAGGTGTGGACGGGCACACTTGGGACAGGAAGGAGGGAGGCCAGGTGTGGACGGCCACACTTGGGACAGGAAGGAGGGGAGGCCAGGGTGTGGACGGCCACACTTGGGACAGGAAGGAGAGGCAGGGTGTGGACGGGCCACACTTGGGACAGGAAGGAGGGGAGGGCCAGGGTGTGGACGGCCACACTTGGGGACAGGAAGGAGGAGGGCCAGGTGTGGACGGCTACACTTAGGACAGGAAGGAGGGGAGGCCAGGTGTGGACGGGCTACACTTGGGACAGGAAGGAGGGGAGGGCCAGGTGTGGACGGCCACACTTGGGACAGGAAGGAGGAGGCCAGGTGTGGACGGCCACACTGGGACAGGAAGGAGGGAGGGCCAGGGTGTGGCTACACACTTAGGGACAGGAAAGGAGGGAGGCCAGGTGTGGACGGCTACACTGGGACAGGAAGGAGGGGAGGCCAGGGTGTGGACGGCCACTTGGGACAGGAAGGAGGGAGGGCCAGGTGTGGACGGCCACACTTGGGACAGGAAGGAGGAGGCCAGGGTGTGGACGGCTCACACTTAGGGACAGGAAGGAGGGGAGGCCAGGTGTGGACGGCCACACTTGGGACAGGAAGGAGGGGAGGCCAGGTGTGGACGGGCTACACTTAGGACAGGAAGGAGGGGAGGCCAGGGTGTGGACAGGTTACACTTGGGACAGGAAGGAGGGGAGGCCAGGGTGTGGACGGCCACACTTGGGACAGGAAGGAGGAGGCCAGGGTGTGGATGGGCTACACTTGGGATGGGAAGGAGGGGAGGGCCAGGGTGTGGACGGGCCACACTGGGACAGGAAGGAGGGGAGGCCAGGGTGTGGACGGGCCACACTTGGGACAGGAAGGAGGGAGGCCAGGTGTGGACGGGCCACACTTGGGACAGAAAGAGGGAGGCCAGGTGTGTGGACGGGCCACACTTAGGACAGGAAGGAGGGGAGGGCCAGGTGTGGACAGGCTACACTTGGGACAGGAAGGAGGAGGGCCAGGGTGTGGATGGGCTACACTTGGGACAGGAAGGAGGAGGGCCAGGGTGTGGATGGGCTACACTTGGGATGGGAAGGAGGGGAGGGCCAGGGTGGACGGGCCACACTTGGGACAGGAAGGAGGGGAGGCCAGGTGGACGGGGCTACACTTGGGACAGGAAGGAGGGGAGGCCAGGGTGTGGACGGCCACACTTGGGACAGGAAGGAGGAGGCCAGGGTGTGGACGGCTACACTTGGGACAGGAAGGAGGGGAGGCCAGGGTGTGGACGGGCTACACTTGGGACAGGAAGAACACAAAGGAACACAAAGGAACACAAAGGAAGAACAAATAACAGCAGACCTGCTGGTCTTACGAGGTTGTTTGTGACAAGCTACACTAACTATCTAATCAAAGGTGGAAGATCAAGGACAGCAAAGGCGAAGGCTCTCCCACCCCCATCCCTCCAGCCAAAGCTGGCAGGAAAGGAAAAGAACCATGCAGCATGGAAAACTGCATGGAAATTATGTAGGAAAGAGGAAAGAACTACCATTACTGCTACCACTAACCGGGCGATAAAAGTGACAAGGACACCAGTATTCGAAAGAACTTAACGTTATTACGACAATGAGTAATATCTTAGTTGCTGGTTGGATTCAAAACACTTGTCTAATCTATTCTTGAAGGCCGTAACTGTTGTACTATCAACGACATAACAAGGTAGAGAGTTCCAAACATTAACAACTCGATTGAAGAAGTGTTTAGCTTCGTGCGACGAGAATCTTTTACCACTTATCTTCAAATTGTGATTTCTTCTTGTTCTATTTGATCGATCAATTGTAAAGTAATCTTCCGCATTAATATCACTGAATCCTTTGAACATTTTAAACACTTCTATTAGATCGCCTCGCATTCTTCGTTTTGATAGGCTGAATAAATTTACTTCTTTAAGCCTTTGTTCATATGACAAATTTCTCAACCTAGGAATCATCTTTGTTACTCTTCGTTGGACCCGTTCCAACTTTTCTATGTCTTTTCTGTAGGGAGACCAAAACTGTACACAGTACTCTAGACGGGGTCGAACCAACGAATTATACAGTTTTAATATTACTTTTTCCGATTTATTATTAAAGACTCGCCCGATGAAGCCAACCAATTTATTTGCAGTTTTAACTACCTCTGAACAATGCTGACCGGGCTTTAAATCGCTTGATATAGTGATTCCAAGATCCTTTTCCTTACTTACTGCAGAAAGTTGTTGGCCATTCATTACGTACCGAACGCGATTGTTATTTTTTCCGATGTGCAACACTTTACATTTGTCAACGTTAAATTTCATTTGCCATTGATTGGCCCAACGTGCAAGTCGATCTATATCTGATTGTAAAGCTTCTTCGTCGAGTATCGCAGTTACTTTACTAGCAATTTTTGTGTCATCAGCAAATTTTGATACTTTGCAAGTGAGCCCATCATCGATATCATTAACATAAATTAAGAAGAGCATGGGGCCAAGCACTGATCCTTGAGGTACGCCGCTTTTGACATCGAGCCAGTTAGATGTAACACCGTTTAGAACTACTCTCTGTTTCCGCTCAGAGAGCCAGTCCGCAAGCCAATTGTGAATGTTACCTGAGATACCGTGCGCCAATAGTTTGCTGAGCAATCGTTGGTGGGGGACCTTATCAAATGCCTTTTGAAAATCCAGATATATGATATCTACTGATCTGCTTTCATCGAACACCTCAAAAATATAGTGAAAAAAATCAAGTAAGTTAGTCAAACACGAACGTTTTCTACGGAAGCCATGTTGCGAATTATTTATTATATTATTTTCTTCGAAGAATTTCACCATATTGTCGCGAATGATAGTCTCCATTAACTTACAAACAATAGATGTCAGGCTAATTGGTCGATAGTTTCCTGGATGAGACTTGTCCCCTTTTGAAAATTGGTGTGACATTTGCAAGTTTCAATCCGACGGCAAGTAGGCGGTGGCTGAACAGATAGCAAGACGGCCCCGCATTCAGGAGGACGCGAGTTCAATCCCCGACTGGTGCCAAAAAGCTTTGATTTTTCAGCCGCCGCCGAGTGGCTTAAAACTACCCACATGCTGTCCAGAAGACCACCTATCAACCCGGACTCTAGATTCTAGGATTAAAGATGAGCTCCGGGAGGGCAGCATGAGCCAATGCAAGATGGCGCCACTATAAACACTCGGCTGCGCCAGAACGGGCTGGGCCGACTGATTGATCCACTGGAAGAAGCCTACCGGCGCAATAACGTAATATATATATATATATATATATGTATGTATATATATATATCTATATATATATATATATATATATATATATATATTTTTTTTTTTTTTTTTTTTTTACGTCGTGTCCTATTGCGCCGGTAGGTTTCTTCCCGGTGGATCCTGAATTCCTGATGGTCGGTCCAAGGCTTCTTCCCGGTGGGGAGAAGATAGGTAAGAAGAAAAAGAAGAAGGGAAGGAGGAGGAGGAGGAGGAGGAGATGGAGAAGATAGGTAAGAAGTAAAAGAAGAAGGGAAGGAGGAGGAGGAGGAGGAGGAGGAGGAGGAGGAGGAGGAGGAGATGGAGAAGATAGGTAAGAAGTAAAAGAAGAAGGGAAGGAGGAGGAGGAGGAGGAGGAGGAGATGGAGAAGATAGGTAAGAAGTAAAAGAAGAAGGGAAGGAGGAGGAGGAGGAGGAGGAGGAGGAGGAGGAGGAGGAGGAGGAGGAGGAGGAGGAGGAGATGGAGAAGATAGGTAAGAAGTAAAAGAAGAAGGGAAGGAGGAGGAGGAGGAGGAGGAGGAGATGGAGAAGATAGGTAAGAAGTAAAAGAAGAAGGGAAGGAGGAGGAAGAGGAGGAGGAGAAGATAGGTAAGAAGTAAAAGAAGAAGGGAAGGAGGAGGAGGAGGAGGAGGAGGAGATGGAGAAGATAGGTAAGAAGTAAAAGAAGAAGGGAAGGAGGAGGAGGAGGAGATGGAGAAGATAGGTAAGAAGTAAAAGAAGAAGGGAAGGAAGAGGAGGAGGAGGAGGAGATGGAGAAGATAGGTAAGAAGTAAAAGAAGAAGGGAAGGAAGAGGAGGAGGAGGAGATGGAGAAGATAGGTAAGAAGTAAAAGAAGAAGGAAAGGAAGAGGAGGAGGAGGAGAAGATGGAGAAGATAGGTAAGAAGTAAAAGAAGAAGGGAAGGAAGAGGAGGAGGAGGAGGAGATGGAGAAGATAAGTAAGAAGTAAAAGAAGAAGGGAAGAAGGAGGAGGAGGAAGAGGAGGAGGAGATGGAGAAGATAGGTAAGAAGTAAAAGAAGAAGGGAAGGAGGAGGAGGAGGAGGAGGAAGAGGAGATGGAGAAGATAGGTAAGAAGTAAAAGAAGAAGGGAAGGAGGAGGAGGAGGAGGAGGAGGAGGAGATGGAGAAGATAGGTAAGAAGTAAAAGAAGAAGGGAAGGAGGAGGAGGAGGAGGAGGAGATGGAGAAGATAGGTAAGAAGTAAAAGAAGAAGGGAAGGAGGAGGAGGAGGAGGAGGAGGAGGAGGAGATGGAGAAGATAGGTAAGTAAAAGAAGAAGGGAAGAAGGAGGAGGAGGAGGAGGAGGAGGAGATGGAGAAGATAGGTAAGAAGTAAAAGAAGAAGGGAAGGAGGAGGAGGAGGAGGAGGAGGAGGAGGAGGAGATGGAGAAGATAGGTAAGAAGTAAAAGAAGAAGGGAAGGAGGAGGAGGAGGAGGAGGAGATGGAGAAGATAAGTAAGAAGTAAAAGAAGAAGGGAAGGAAGAGGAGGAGGAGGAGGAGGAGATGGAGAAGATAGGTAAGAAGTAAAAGAAGAAGGGAAGGAGGAGGAGGAGGAGGAGGAGGAGGAGGAGGAGGAGAAGATAAGTAAGAAGTAAAAGAAGAAGGGAAGGAAGAGGAGGAGGAGGAGGAGATGGAGAAGATAGGTAAGAAGTAAAAGAAGAAGGGAAGGAAGAGGAGGAGGAGGAGGAGGAGGAGGAGATGGAGAAGATAAGTAAGAAGTAAAAGAAGAAGGGAAGGAAGAGGAGGAGGAGGAGGAGATGGAGAAGATAGGTAAGAAGTAAAAGAAGAAGGGAAGGAAGAGGAGGAGGAGGAGGAGGAGGAGGAGGAGGAGGAGATGGAGAAGATAAGTAAGAAGTAAAAGAAGAAGGGAAGGAAGAGGAGGAGGAGGAGGAGATGGAGAAGATAGGTAAGAAGTAAAAGAAGAAGGGAAGGAGGAGGAGGAGGAGGAGGAGATGGAGAAGATAAGTAAGAAGTAAAAGAAGAAGGGAAGGAAGAGGAGGAGGAGGAGATGGAGAAGATAGGTAAGAAGTAAAAGAAGAAGGGAAGGAGGAGGAGGAGGAGGAGGAGGAGATGGAGAAGATAAGTAAGAAGTAAAAGAAGAAGGGAAGGAAGAGGAGGAGGAGGAGGAGATGGAGAAGATAAGTAAGAAGTAAAAGAAGAAGGGAAGGAGGAGGAGGAGGAGGAGGAGATGGAGAAGATAGGTAAGAAGTAAAAGAAGAAGGGAAGGAGGAGGAGGAGAAGATAAGTAAGAAGTAAAAGAAGAAGGGAAGGAGGAGGAGGAGGAGGAGGAGTCGATACATAGGAATACATAGGAAGAATAGACACCAGAAGACCTATCGGTCTATGGCGAGGGTGTCTGTTTTCTACCGCTACTTCTCTATGTCTTTCTTCATTTTTTCTTACAATTTTTCTTTTAATTCTTTCCTTTCTCTCCAGAGGGTCCAGTTTGACAGTCCTGCACCCGAGTCTGTCAGCGGGCGAACCAAACCCTGTGTCTCCTTTGCTGTATAACCTTGCAACCATAAACCATCAAGCAACCAACACCCTCGCAGCCTTGACCGTGCCCGCAACCGCCTCTTCCTTCCACTTAACCATAGCCACCAACCCGGATCCTCAGCAGTAGGTTGTGTTGTGGGAAGCAGCAAGCAGGAGAGGTTCAACTTGCATAAGTCTTCTACATTTCCCTCACCGCTGTTGTTTATGTGTCCTGTTCGGCGGCAGGGCTGGCATGCAAACATTTCTTTTGTGGGAGTTGTGAGGGGCATTTCCAGGGCTAGTCTAATGACCCTGGTGGTAGTCTGACCCTTCTTCTGTACCATGAACCTGATAAAACACACTCTTCTGTACCATGAACCTGATAAAACACACTCTTCTGTACCATGAACCTGATAAAACACACTCTTCTGTACCATGAACCTGATAAAACACTCTTCTGTACCATGAACCTGATAAAACACACTCTTCTGTACCGTGAACCTGATAAAACACACTCTTCTGTACCATGAACCTGATAAAACACACTCTTCTGAACCGTGAACCTAATAAAACACACTCTTCTGTACCATGAACCTGATAAAACACACTCTTCTGTACCATGAACCTGATAAAACACACTCTTCTGTACCATGAACCTGATAAAACACACTCTTCTGTACCATGAACCTGATAAAACACACTCTTCTGTACCATGAACCTGATAAAACACTCTTCTGTACCATGAACCTGATAAAACACTCTTCTGTACCGTGAACCTGATAAAACACTCTTCTGTACCATGAACCTGATAAAACACACTCTTCTGTACCATGAACCTGATAAAACACACTCTTCTGTACCATGAACCTGATAAAACACACTCTTCTGTACCATGAACCTGATAAAACACACTCTTCTGTACCATGAACCTGATAAAACACACTCTTCTGTACCATGAACCTGATAAAACACACTCATCTGTACCATGAACCTGATAAAACACACTCTTATGTACCGTGAACCTGATAAAACACACTCTTCTGTACCGTGAACCTGATAAAACACTCTTCTGTACCATGAACCTGATACAACACTCTTCTGTACCGTGAACCTGATAAAACACTCTTCTGTACCATGAACCTGATAAAACACTCTTCTGTACCGTGAACCTGATAAAACACACTCTTCTGTACCATGAACCTGATAAAACACTCTTCTGAACCGTGAACCTGATAAAACACACTCTTCTGTACCATGAACCTGATAAAACACACTCTTCTGTACCGTGAACCTGATAAAACACTCTTCTGTACCATGAACCTGATAAAACACACTCTTCTGTAACATGAACCTGATAAAACACACTCTTCTGTACCGTGAACCTGATAAAACACACTCTTCTGAACCGTGAACCTGATAAAACACACTCTTCTGTACCATGAACCTGATAACACACACTCTTCTGTACCGTGAACCTGATAAAACACTCTTCTGTACCGTGAACCTGATAAAACACTCTTCTGTACCATGAACCTGATAAAACACACTCTTCTGAACCGTGAACCTGATAAAACACACTCTTCTGTACCGTGAACCTGATAAAACACACTCTTCTGTACCGTGAACCTGATAAAACACTCTTCTGTACCGTGAACCTGATAAAACACTCTTCTGTACCGTGAACCTGATAAAACACTCTTCTGTACCGTGAACCTGATAAAACACACTCTTCTGTACCATGAACCTGATAAAACACACTCTTCTGAACTGTGAACCTAATAAAACACACTCTTCTGTACCATGAACCTGATAAAACACACTCTTCTGTACCGTGAACCTGATAAAACACACTCTTCTGTACCATGAACCTGATAAAACACACTATTCTGAACCGTGAACCTGATAAAACACACTCTTCTATACCATGAACCTGATAAAACACTCTTCTGTACCGTGAACCTGATAAAACACACTCTTCGGTACCATGAACCTGATAAAACACACTCTTCTGTACCATGAACCTGATAAAACACACTCTTCGGTACCATGAACCTGATAAAACACACTCTTCTGTACCATGAACCTGATAAAACACACTCTTCTGTACCATGAACCTGATAAAACAGTCTTCTGTACCGTGAACCTGATAAAACACACTCTTCTGTACCATGAACCTGATAAAACACACTCTTCTGTACCGTGAACCTGATAAAACACACTCTTCTATACCATGAACCTGATAAAACACTCTTCTGTACCGTGAACCTGATAAAACACACTCTTCTGTACCATGAACCTGATAAAACACACTCTTCTGTACCATGAACCTGATAAAACACACTCTTCTGTACCGTGAACCTGATAAAACACACTCTTCTGTACCATGAACCTGATAAAACACACTCTTCTGTACCATGAACCTGATAAAACACACTCTTCTGTACCGTGAACCTGATAAAACACTCTTCTGTACCATGAACCTGATAAAACACACTCTTCTGTACCGTGAACCTGATAAAACACACTCTTCTGTACCGTGAACCTGATAAAACACTCTTCTGTACCATGAACCTGATAAAACACTCTTCTGTACCATGAACCTGATAAAACACACTCTTCTGCACCATGAACCTGATAAAACACTCTTCTGTACCGTGAACCTGATAAAACACTCTTCTGTACCGTGAACCTGATAACACACACTCTTCTGTACCATGAACCTGATAAAACACACTCTTCTGTACCATGAACCTGATAAAACACTCTTGATATGAGAGGTGGAAGAGACTACCCTTTCGTCACCCAAGGCTTTCCTAGGAGTTTGGGAGATATCCAGGGGTACTTCAATGACCCTGGTGGTAGTCTGACACTTCCTCTGCACCATGAACCTGATAAAACACACTCTTCTGTACCATGAACCTGATAAAACACTCTTAATGTGAGAGGCGGAAAAGTCAAGCGAGGGTCATAACCTTGAACCCCTCGTCACCCAAGCACATGTTTCACAAGGCTTTCCTAGGAGTTTGGGGGATATCCAGGGGTACTTCAATGACCCTGGTGGTAGTCTGACCCTTCCCCTGTACCATGAACCTGATAAAACACTCATAGAGAACCCGATCTATCCCCTTTTGGGTCTTCGTAAATGGTTGATGTGAGGCGCGGAAGCATATACGAACACCTACAGGACCAGATTTTAGAAGGAATGACCCCACATTGATGTCGTCTCAGTAAGAAATCATTAAAATACCTCTTCTCCTCCTCCTTTTCCTCCTCCTCCTTTCAGGTTCTCTCCTTCCTTCCTTCTTTTTCTATACTGTCCTTCCTTCCTTCCTTGGTCAGCTAAAGCGACTCTCTCTCTCTCTCTCTCTGTGTGTGTTCAATTTGCACTTTTCAACATTTGTCATCAACTTTATTTTATTATTATTATTTACATTTTCATGACTACATATTTTTTCTTCTAGTTTATGAAGACTTGACACACACACACACACACACACTCTCACTCTCTCTCTCTCTCTCTCTCTCTCCACACCCTTCCCACACGTTCTTACAAGTTCCCAATGCGTCTTAACATGTCTTAACACTGAACCTTCCCTTCCTGTCTGTCTGTCTTAACACTGAACCTTCCCTTCCTGTCTGTCTGTCTTAACACTGAACCTTCCCTTCCTGTCTGTCTGTCTTAACACTGAACCTTCCTTCCTGTCTGTCTGTCTTAACACTGAACCTTCCCTTCCTGTCTGTCTGTCTTAACACTGAACCTTCCCTTCCTGTCTGTCTGTCTTAACACTGAACCTTCCCTTCCTGTCTGTCTGTCTTAACACTGAACCTTCCCTTCCTGTCTGTCTGTCTTAACACTGAACCTTCCCTTCCTGTCTGTCTGTCTTAACACTGAACCTTCCCTTCCTGTCTGTCTGTCTTAACACTGAACCTTCCCTTCCTGTCTGTCTGTCTTAACACTGAACCTTCCCTTCCTGTCTGTCTGTCTTAACACTGAACCTTCCCTTCCTGTCTGTCTGTCTTAACACTGAACCTTCCCTTCCTGTCTGTCTGTCTTAACACTGAACCTTCCCTTCCTGTCTGTCTGTGAACCCAAGCACCTATCATTAGTCTCATTGAAACTTGATCTATACTAACATGACATTCCTCTCTCTCTCTCTCTCTCTCTCACACAGAACACAAAAGAATAGCAGCTTGGTTTGTGCCTTGAGGGGCCTACCACGCAGCACATGCCACCACCACCAGCGCCACCACCACCCATCCGGCAAGGCTTTTTTTTTCTTTTTCTTTCGGTTGACTCCCTTACATCCTTTTTTTCTCTTCCTTCCTTCCTTCCTTCCTTCCTTCTTTTCTTTCTTACCTTGTTCCCTCTCCTTCCTTTCCTCTTCCCTTTCGTTTTCCTCCCTCCCTTCCTTCTCTTCTACTTCTTTTAATTTCTTCTCAACGCTCCATCTCTTCCTCCCTTTCCTTCCCTCCCTTCCCTTCCACACACTTCCTTACAATTCTATTCAGTGTGTTAGTGGGTCACATTCTTAGATATTTCATCACCCTGGCAAACACACTTGACAGGGCTTTCCTAGGAGTTGTGGGGGCATTTCCTGGGGTAGTTTTATGCCCCTGGTGGTAGTGTGACCCTTCCTCCGTGCCTTCAACCTAAAATACTTATACATCCTTCATACAGAACAATGATTTTTTGGTGTTCTGTGACTGTAACACTTTCCTTCCTTCCTTCCTTCCTTCCCTCCTCTGTTGGCCAAGTGAAGCACCCCTTCCAACACTCCTCCTTATCTTTCTTTCTTTCTTGGTTGCGATACTTCAGTGGTGGTGGTGGTGGTGGTGGTGGTGACCCATAGACAGCTTGGATAGGATGGAATTTTGTGTATGCTCAGGCAACTCTCACACACACACACACACACACACACACACACACACACACACACACACACACACACACACACAATATGCAGCACTAAAAATAAACTTATACAAAAGATAAAATACTGACATAAGAACAGACTGAGGAGGAGGTGTGTGCATGGACAGCCACACACACACACACGTACACGCACGCACACACACACGCACTCACACACACACACACACACCCAGCAGGTCACATGTAGTAGTAGTAGTAGTAGTAGTGGTAGTAGTAGTAGTAGTAGTAGTAGTAGTAATAGCAGTAGTACACCACAAAGTGATAGCAGGGATAACACCTCAACATGGAGTGTACACGGTACACATATGTAAGTATTTATACTCTCCCCCGCGCACACGACACCTCGGGGAAGAAACGCACACACACGGGAGGGTCCACACACACACACACACACACACACGCACACAGACATACACACCAGGCCACGCACACACACCACCAGATCAAGAAATCCTTTGGCTCTTAAACACACACACACACACACACACACACACACACACACACACACACACACACACACACACACACACACACACACACACACACACAGATTGGAGTGGCTCTTGTGGCTGTCCCCAGAACACCTCCCAAACCTTCCTTCCTTCCTTCCTTCCTTCCTCCACTAGCACCACATTCCCCTCCCTCCTTCCTTCCTTCCTTCCTCCCTTGCTCCACTAGCACCACATTCCCCTCCTTCCTTCCTTCCTTCCTTCCTTCCTCCCTTCCTCCACTAGCACCACATTCCCCTCCCTTCCTTTGCTAGCACCACATTCCCCTCCCTCCCTCACTTCCTTCTTCCTTTCCTTTTCTTTCTCTCCTTTTTACATCAGCTGCCTTTCCCTCCTTCCTTCCTTCCTTCAAGTCCTTCTCATCATTGCTTTTCCTATCCTTCCTTCCTTCCTTCCTTCTTCCCTCTTTACCTTCCTTCCCATTCCTTCCCTTGCCAGCTCCATCTCTTCCCTCCCCTTCCCTTCCTTGCCATTCCTTCTCTTCCCTTCCTTCCCCTTCCTTCCAGCCTCACACGCCTCTCATACACTCCACCTCTCCTTCCTTCCCATTCCACTCCGTTCCTTCCTTGGTCTGGTCTCGTCGCAGCGGTCTCGGGGTAGGGGGAGGAGCGCAGGGGGTCGGGGAGGGCCACCACACACCCCTTCCATCCCTTGTCAGCTTCCATCCCTCTGTTCCTTGGCATCCACTCCGACACTGGTCTGGGCGCTGTCTCCGTCCATCCCCTCGTGTCCCGCGGTCTTGGGGGTGGGGGAGGAGCGCAGGGGGTGGGGGAGGGCCACCAGCCTTCGCCCTAGCTACTTGCTTTTGTTGGCCAGCTTGCAACGGAACGACCGCTGCTTGGCCATGATGGTGGGCAGGCCCGGCTTGGCACGGCTGCACGGAGGGAGGTTCTGCGCCAGGGCCTCGCTGCCTCCACCTCTGGGGCGGGAAGGGGGACGGGATTAGAATACTGGGGGGGTAGGGTAGGGTAGGGGCATGATAGGGTAGGATAGGGTAGAGTAGGGTAGGATAGGGTAGAGTAGGGTAGGATAGGGTAGGGTAGGTTTGTCTAGGTCAGGTTAGGTTACGGTAGGTTAGCTATGGTTGGGTTAGGTTTGTCTAGGTTAGGTTAGGTTACGGTAGGTTAGCTATGGTTGGGTTAGGTTTGGCTAGGTTAGGTTACATTAGGTTAGGCTAGGCTAGGTTACTTTATTTTTGGCTAGGCTAGGCTAGTTAAAGTTAAGTTAGATGTCTCTGTGTGTGGACTCTGGGAGTTAGGAAAGATGGAGTAAGATCTATTAGGTTAGGTTAGGTTAGGTTAGGTTAGGTTAGGTTAGGTTAGGTCAGAATAGGTTAGGTTATGGGGGAGGGAGGGAGGGAGGGAAGGGGTGGGGGAGGGATGAACATCAGAACCAAAGAGTCTGCAATAGGCCTATGATGGTCTGTACAAGGCAGCTCCTGTGAACCTACCCCACCTAACATAACTGTCCATGAACTTGTCGAATCTATTTTTGAGTGTGACTATTGTATTGGCACTCACTCACCACATGACTGCCAGGCCTGTTCCACTCATCCACCACTCTGTTAGTATTGGCACTCACTCACCACATGACTGCCAGGCCTGTTCCACTCATCCACCACTCTGTTAGTATTGGCACTCACCCACCACATGACTGCCAGGCCTGTTCCACTCATCCACCACTCTGTTAGTATTGGCACTCACTCACCACATGACTGCCAGGCCTGTTCCACTCATCCACCACTCTGTTAGTATTGGCACTCACCACATGACTGCCAGGCCTGTTCCACTCATCCACCACTGTTAGTATTGGCACTCACTCACCACATGACTGCCAGGCCTGTTCCACTCATCCACCACTCTGTTAGTATTGGCACTCACTCACCACATGACTGCCAGGCCTGTTCCACTCATCCACCACTCTGTTAGTATTGGCACTCACTCACCACATGACTGCCAGGCCTGTTCCACTCATCCACCACTCTGTTAGTATTGGCACTCACTCACCACATGACTGCCAGGCCTGTTCCACTCATCCACCACTCTGTTAGTATTGGCACTCACTCACCACATGACTGCCAGGCCTGTTCCACTCATCCACCACTGTTAGTATTGGCACTCACTCACCACATGACTGCCAGGCCTGTTCCACTCATCCACCACTCTGTTAGTATTGGCACTCACTCACCACATGACTGCCAGGCCTGTTCCACTCATCCACCACTCTGTTAGTATTGGCACTCACTCACCACATGACTGCCAGGCCTGTTCCACTCATCCACCACTCTGTTCGTGAACCAATTCTTGCCAATGTCCTTGCTGAATCTGAATTTGTCCAATTTAAACCCATTACTACATGTCCTGCCCGGTTCTCATACCACTAACACCTCATTAACATCCCCGTATTAAAGCCTTTCACCCATTTATTAACCTGGATCAAGTCTCCTCGCACCTTCCCCTTGATAGAGAGTGTAAGTTTAATTGTTTGAGTCTTTCCTCATGTGGCAGTTGGCAAGGGGAGGGAGGGAGGGAGAGGAAGGAGTTACAGGATGGGGGGGGAGAGAGAGAGAGAGAGAGAGAGAGAGAGAGAGAGAGAGAGAGAGAGAGAGAGAGAGAGAGAGAGAGAGAGAGAGAGAGAGAGAGAGAGAGAGAGAGAGAGAGAGAGAGAGTTAAGACTGTGTTATGACTAATCTACTTGTCTGTAATGATAATAATAATAATAATAATAATAATAATAATAATAATAATAATAATAATAATAATAATAATAATAATAATAAGCTGGAAACATATTAGAAGCAAATAATGTAATACTAGAAGCTGGGGGCAGGCAGGGACGAGACACACACACACACACACACACACACACACACACACACACACACACTCTCTTTCTTCATCTATTTGCTGTCTTATCTAACTGTCTACCTATCTGTCTATCTGGCTCTGTGTGTGTGTGTGTGTGTGTGTGTGTGTGTGTTAGGTATGGTTAGGTTAGGTTTGACTAGGTTAGGTTGGGTTAGGTTTGGCTAGGGTAGGTTGGGGATGGTTAGGTTAGGTTGGGTTAGGTTTGGCTAGGGTAGGTTGGGTATGGTTTGGCTAGGGTAGGTTTGTCTAGGGTAGGTTGGGGATGGTTAGGTTAGGTTAGGTTAGGACAGGTTTGGCTAGGTAGGTTGGGATGGTTAGGTAGGTTAGGTGAGGACAGGTTTGGCTAGGGTAGGTTGGGTTAGGTTTGGCTAGGGTAGGATGGGGATGGTTAGGTTAGGTTAGGTTAGGTTTGGCTAGGGTAGGTTAGGTTAGGTTTGGCTAAGGTAGGTTAGGTTAGGTTTGGCTAGGGTAGGTTGGGTTAGGTTTGGCTAGGGTAGGTTGGGTTAGGTTAGGTTAGGTTTGGCTAGGGTAGGTTAGGTTAGGTTTGGCTATGGTAGGTTAGGTTAGGTTTGATTAGGGTAGGTTGGGGATGGTTAGGTTAGGTTAGGTTAGGTTTGGCTAGGGTAGGTTGGGTTAGGTTTGATTAGGGTAGGTTGGGGATGGTTTGGCTAGGGTAGGTTGGGTTAGGTTTGGCTGGGGTAGGTTGGGGATGGTTTGGCTAGGGTAGGTTGGGTTAGGTTTGGCTAGGTCAGTAGGTTGGGGATGGTTTCAGGCTATTCAGGGTAGGGATTGGGTTAGGTTTGGCTAGGCAGGTTGGGTTGGGCTCAATATGGTTTGGCTAGGGTAGGTTAGGTTAGGTTTGGCTAGGGTAGGTTGGGTTAGGTTTGGCTAGGGTAGGTTGGGGATGGTTTGGCTAGGGTAGGTTGGGGGATGGTTTCACTAGGCAGGTAGGTTGGGCTATGGTTGGGCTAGGGTCAATAGGGTTGGGCATGGTTAGTGGCTAGGTTGGGTTGGATGGTTTGGCTGGGGTCAATAGGGTTGGGGATGGTTTGACTGGGCAGGTTGGGTTAGGTTTGGCTAGGGTCAGGGTTGGGTTAGGTTTGGCTGGGGTTGCAGGTTGGGTATGGTTTGGCTAGGTAGGTTGGGTTGGTTTGGTAGGTAGGTTGGGGATGGTTAGGTTAGGTTAGGTTAGGTTTGGCAAGGGTAGGTTGGGTATGGTTTGGCTAGGGTAGGTTGGGTATGGTTTGGCTAGGGTAGGTTGGGTATGGTTTGGCTGGGTTAGATTAGGTTAGGTTGGGTATGGTTAGGTTAGGTTGGGTATGGTTAGGTTAGGTTAGGTTGGGTATGGTTAGGTTAGGTTGGGTATGGTTAGGTTAGGTTTAGTTAGGGTAATTAACCTTTCTAAACTGGTGATAAATACTACAAGCTGCAATTACCCACTGAAAGCCCAGCACCTCTGACTACTGACAACTCCAGCATGTGAATGAAAGTGCAGAGACAGACTCGCTGCGGAAGTTGACAGATACTAATGACGTGTTTACAAAGGTCCAAGAAGATGACAAGAATAATGGTAATACAAGGAGAGAAAGATTAGGAAAGCAAGAAGAAGAAGAAGATGAGGAGGAGAAACAGGGAAAGAGAACACAGAGAAAAAAGATGATGAAAAAGGAACAGAAATTTTAATACTGATAACACACACACACACACACACACACACACACACACACACAATCATACCACCCCCCCTACACACACACGCACACAGACCCCCTCCTCTCTCCCTATGCACACACCCACACCCACACCCACACACACACACCCACACAATCATATCCCCCTCTACACACACCCACACCCACACACACACACCTACACAATCATATCCCCCTCTACACACACCCACACCCACACACACACACCCACACAATCATATCCCCCTCTACACACACACACACCCACACACACACCCCTGCCGCCCCCTGTCTGGCACATACTTACAGCAGGGAATGTTCAGGGACTCATCAAACAGCTACTAAAGGCAACCACTCCCTCAGTACTTCAAGCCACCATCTGTGAACCAAACACACACCATTAGGAGCCATACACACACACACACACACACACACACACACACACACACACACACACACACACACACTCACTAAATAAACACACCATCTCTGAACCAAACACACACCATAACGAGACAGACACACAAAGACACACACACACACACACACACACACACACACACACACACACACTCACTCAGTAATTCAAGCCACCATCTGTGAACAAAACACAAACCATTATGAGACATACACACACACACACACACACACACACACACACACACACACACACACACACACACACACACACACTCCCTCAGTACTCTGTCACCATCTCTAGAACCACACACACACACACACACACTCCCTCAGTACTTCAAGCCACCATCTGTGAACCAAACACACACCATTAGGAGCCATACACACACACACACACACACACACACACACACACACACACACACACACACACACACACACTCCCTCAGTACTTCAAGCCACCATCTGTGAACCAAACACACACCATTAGGAGCCATACACACACACACACACACACACACACACACACACACACACACACACACACACACACACACACACACACACACACACACTCCCTCAGTACTTCAAGTCACCATCTGTGAACCAAACACACACCATTAGGAGCCATACACACACACACACACACACACACACACACACACACTCCCTCAGTGTAGAGTCACCATCCAGAGACACACACACACACACACACACACACACACACACACTCCCTCAGTACTTCAAGTCACCATCTGTGAACCAAACACACCATTAGAGCCACACACACACACACACAAACACACACACACACTCCCTCAGTACTTCAAGCCACCATCTGTGAACCAAACACACACCATTAGGAGCCATACACACACACACACACACACACACACACTCCCTCAGTACTTCAAGTCACCATCTGTGAACCAAACACACACCATTAGGAGCCATACACACACACACACACACACACACACACACACACACACACACACACACTCCCTCAGTACTTCAAGTCACCATCTGTGAACCAAACACACACACACACACACACACACACACACACACACACACACACACACACACACACACACACACACACACACCCGGCCGGTGGCCACTGCTTAGAGCGCTGCGCTGCCAGGCCTGACGGCCCAACAGGGCGGAAGTTAGAGCCCGCCAGATTCTTTCTGTTGACTAGGAGTGCTTATTGTCCCCCCTTGAGCAAGGGGGATGGGACTTGCTCACGTCGGGAGAGTACCTGCTGGCGACTACGAGGCCAACACATGATCAGGCCGTGGTGGTGGTGAATTACACTCAGACACACACACACACACACACACACACACACACACACACACACACACACACACCTCAAATATGTGTCACAGGTGCAAAGCTCAAGTGTAAATGTCATGAGAAATTCATCTGCATTTTTGAGGTCCAAGTATAGTCACGGCACCCTGGCCTGAGGCAGGCACCACCGTGCCCTGGCAGCCTGCTGTGTGGCAGCACCCTGGCCTGAGGCAGGCACCACCGTGCCCTGGCAGCCTGCTGTGTGGCAGCACCCTGGCCTGAGGCAGGCACCACCGTGCCCTGGCAGCCTGCTGTGTGGCAGCACCCTGGCCTGAGGCAGGCACCACCGTGCCCTGGCAGCCTGCCGTGTCGCCGCACCCTCGCCTGTGGCAGCCAACCACGTGCCCTGGCAGCCTGCTGTGTGGCAGCACCCTGGCCTGAGGCAGGCACCACCGTGCCCTGGCAGCCTGCTGTGTGGCGGCGTGCCTGACAGGAGGCTGACTAATGCATGACAGCCACACACAGCAAACACTTGCCTGTGTCAGTAAAACACACCAACAACAAGACACTGTCAATTACAGGCAACTTTGAGTTAGAAATTCTTAGTAGTGAGGCAGCAGCTGTTCTGTTAGTATAAAGGACCGCTGGCTACAGCAGCCTTGGCGCTGTACACCAGCAATAAGGTTATCAGGCTCTAGATTAACAAAACAGCTGTTTGTGACACCAATAATAATTTTCAGGTCAAAATTGTCTGTACTTGTTGGCGTTGGTGCATGGCGGTGAGGGCGTGGCTGCCACCACCACCACCACCACCACCGCCACCACCGGGGCACCTCACAACACACTCACCAGGTTTGTCTTGTTACCTGTTCTTGTTCCTTTATTGAATTCATTTATCTACTGTTGTGTTCTGTTCTGGCGAGGGAGACAACCTGACCCCACTTGTGAGGCTGCGTGTTACAGTGCTGGGGACCTGAGAGCATAGCTGGGCGTTATCGCGATAAGTTATCGCGATACTTTATCGCTGATAACAAAATCGGATTATCGGCCTTCCGCTACTTATTTAAATATACATCGGTATCTTCGTTACTTTTGTAACCAAACTAGCGATAATCGCTACTTTTTTTCCGCCTCTCAGAAAAAACGTTGTCTCCTCCCTACTGCGCATGCATGGCCCGGGTGCCCGGTGTTGTATGAAAAATCTTCGGGCTATGAAATATCTTCGGTGATGAAATTTCATACTTAGATCTTGAAAATTAAAACACTTGGTTATTTTTTTTATGCTACTCAAAAATCAATATATCATAGAGAAAAAACATTTAACTTTGCCCCAAAAATGATTATTCACTGCCTCAAATTTGATATTCCATATTCGTTTGTGACTATGCCATGGTATTGAAGGCATCCGGTGTTGTGTTATTTGATGTCCCATCGTCAAAAGTTGAAAGTTTAAGAACATTGGTCTTCAGGACTGCATGCTCAGACTATTATAGATTTGTACAGTCTCACAATGCTTTTTAACCCATTAAGAGTTGCTGGAAAGCTGAATCAAACATATAAAACATTATCTCTCGCTGTTTCTAGAACGACACTCTGTACATATAAATACAACTCGTACAGAGTGCCGTTCTAGAAACAGCGAGGATGGTGGTAGTGGTACTGTATGTCTGTTTCAGCCTTCCAGCAACTCTTTATTACGGTTTAAAAGCTTTGTGAGACTGTACAGGTCTACGCTTGCTGGTCTGAGCATGCACCGTTCACGAGAGACCAGTGTTTGTAAACAATTTTTGATGGTGGGGACGCCAAATAACACAACACCGGTTCAGGCATTTCTAGTATTACCGTCCATAGGTACGTGTCAACGTGTGGTTTTAAGGTTCTGTAAGTTTCCTAAAATACAGATAATGAAAATTTGAATTCATCAATGTTGTTCTATCTGAAATAT